>NC_068420.1:1543919-1646419 GCF_023724105.1 Carassius gibelio
ACAGGACTTATAAACAGTGATAGGAAGCTTAGCATTTTCATCTTACTGGCTCTTTAATTACAAAAACAAAAAGGTTAGTGTACTGTCTCTGGAAAAATCTGTCTAGGCAAAGCAAAATGTGCTGAAATATCCACAACGTAGGCTACAGTAAGAGCACACAGTTTATCTGTCCATCAGATGCATGTCAAATTGAGTTTGTTACTATAGCAACAATAGATCACACAATCATTGGATAAAATTCTTTTTTTTTTACACTTTATGTCAAGATCACGAGAAATTTCAGTTGTGATGAGAAAACAACTTCCGTATTTATTAGCACTAACAGTATAAATAACTTGTAAGATCTTCAGAAACAGGTTAAAATAATTCAATCAATATTAAAAATGAAAAAAAAATTTAATAAAATATTTTCTGAATACCATTGGTCATGCTGTTGTGTTTTGACAGAGCATTGTTGTTCATGAGAGAAAGTTGCCAGAACATTCCCTGTTACTTGGGTACTGTATTTAAAATTACGATGATATATCTGAACCATGGTTTGTCTGCCTGTGTGCTTTTATTGTGTGGATTCATTCTGTGATGCAAAGCTGCGTTTTCTGGTTTAAAAGTCTAAAGTTCTACATTTCCATTTTAAATAAATGCAGAGCGTCTGTAACACAGTTTGCTTGAGAGATCTTAATATTTATTTTGCTTTCTTGCATCTGTGAAAACACTAAATAATGATGTCAGTTATTTAATGTGAGATCAGGCTGGTAAAACTAACCTTGAATTCATGACTGTTTATTTTTTTTAGTAGAGCAAAAACATCATTATCCACAGTAAAGCTAGAAATAGTCATTTAAATGTACATCATCATTATTGTGATAAAATAAAAAAACACAATTTTTGTTTTGTTTGTGCACAGAAAGTATTCTGGTTTTTGGTTTTCTGGTTTAGTTTCTGGGCTTTGAATGTTTCAGTTGTGTTTCTGTCTATGAAGGGTCAGAAAGTTCTCAGATTTCATCAAAAATATCTTAATTTGTGTTTGAAGATAAATGAAGGTCTTACGGTTTTGGAAGCACATGATAGTGAGTTATTAATGACAGAACTGACATATTTGGGTGAACAATCCCTTTAACCCACGGCAGCAGTTTAAAGGTATAGAGCAATTCTGCAGGAAAACACAGGACATGGCAACCCTGGCTGAACGCACAAACCAGAGTTGGGTGCTACCAATTTGTGCAATGAAGGGGAACTTTTGTACTTTGTTCTGATTTATTATGACAAGTTATCCTTCGATTTAGACCAAAACATACCAATAAAATAAAAATCATGAATATTCAAAGGGTTGTAACTGTAATTTTAAATATAACGTCCACAAACTTCACCCCTTCTTATAGACCTTAAAACACATTTTCACAACTCAAAACTTTTTAAAACAGTTGTATGAAGGTTTGTAGGAGTTTTATTCAGAAAGAGACTTTGTTAGCAGAAGAATCGGTGTGTCAGAATGTTTTGTCTTCATAATCTTTCATCATAAAGTCATAATAATCATCTCAAAGATATTATTTGTTGAGTGGTCTATATTGTCTACAGACGTCTTGGATCTCCAGTAATTCAGCTCACTGATGATCATTTAGCTCAACATTAATCTGTTGGTACGAGAGAGTTGTTCATTTTGGACACACTGATCAAATTTCACTCAGAAATCATACATTTCTCAAACAATTACAATGAACTGGGAAGGAACAATGTAATATAAAACTAAAAAGTCATTAATACATCAGCATGCTGTGTGAGTCGAATCATTTACATATTGAGAGTTCATTTCTCCATAGATTCTGTCCTGGATATGAATTCACCTTCACGTTCACCTTTAGATGAGAGACTTTCTGTGAAACAGAACAAGAGGAGATCTGTCTGGAGCTGAATGAGATGTGTTGCCATAAATCTGTCTTTCTGTACCTTTAATTGCTGGAAGGAATGATAATTAAAGATATAAATATGTGTGTTCACATTTCCACAATTACTGCTCGGGCGAAAACAAATGCTGTCGTTCTGGAAATGAGATAAACTACAACATTTAGAACAAGACAAGTTTGAAGCACAACCCTCAACAAACAATTAATATGTAAACACACCAGTGTTCAGAATAATTATAATTAATAAAAAATTGTGTAAAACTTTTCGTTTTTAATTTTAACTAGTTAAAAGTGATGCTAACTATTATAACTGCTTTTTAGCATGCATATTATTAGCATTAGCTATTTATTCATGGCTATACACCTGCATTAGTGTACATTTGATTCACAACCAGATAATAAGATCTTAAAGTGACCTCCTCTGTTATGATCTAAGATGAAGAGTCAGCTTTAGGAAGAAAACAGATGATTTCAGTCCATAAATACTTACGTGGAAGCATCGGTGGAGCAATCATAATAACATCACTGTGTTTAATGCCATGAGAGCCAAGTGTCCGATCATGAAACAGACGCTCGTCATTGCAGTAAAGTTCACAGACTTTATCTGTCAAAGCAAACAGTGATAACATGAGGAACAGCAAACACCAGGCTATCAACTTTAGAAGAAACACAACTCTGAAGTGCTTGACTTACATCTGCTGTCTGCAGAAAAGAGTTTTCTTTTCAATTCTTCAACTGTAGTGTTCTTGAATTCCTCCTCAGAGTTCGCCACAGAAACGTTTATTGTAGTCCCCTTTCGTCTTTCTAAAATCCAGACCTGGAAACTCATTTCAGATGTAGTCTGATCTTTCCAGATGGAATTAAAATGAACTTTGCTGAGACTCTGCAGACAAGTGTGTGAAAATGACTGCTGTAACTTCACTCTTAGTGTACTATGACACAAATTATTAACCGTACGGACAGAAACCAAAGTCTACAACAACATTTTCTGTGTCCTTAAAGGGATAGTTCACACAAAATGGACACTTGATGAAAATGTGTTCATCCTCAGGTCATCAGAGATCAGGATGAGTTTGTTTCTTCATCGGGTTTGTAGAAATGTAGCTCTGCATCAGTGTCTCTGCAGTGAATGGGTGCCGTCAGAATGAGAGTCTGAACAGTAATAATAAAGCACAGCACTCCATCAGTTCACATGAAGTCAAACACAGATACAGTTCAAATCAGCAGTGGGGTAATGTAACAAAGTAAACATTATTTGTTACAGTACTTCTGTATTTTTTGGGAGTATCTGTACTTTACTGGAGTTTTTATATTTTAGCCAACTTTTACTTTTACTCCACTACATTTCCTAATTAAAATGTATACTTTTACTCTGAAATTATTATTTTTTATTGATGAGTCTGATACTGTTCTGCCATTTCTGTTTCTTATTTTAATTTTTAAGTCTGACCATGTTTACTCCTGTTTACGGCTGCTCTTAGATTCGCTGCATCTGCGCTGTGTAGTGATGCATGGTGTTATTGTTTTAATCTTGTAGTTCTGTAAAGCACTTTGGTCAGTCTGTGGCTGCTAGAAAATGTGCTATATGAATAAAATGAACCTGAACTTGATACATTCTCCCTAAATATATGAATTACTTACTACAAAACAGTCAGAAGAACACAGACTGCAGGAAAGCAGGTTTAACGAATCAGTCGTCTGGCGTATGCACGTTAGATTCATGCTGGTGCAAACAAGTGTATGCACAACCACAGATGATTCATTTCCCACTCAAGTCGAGTTTGGGGTGTGAGATACCCTTCCATACCCCCTCAGCTGATCACCTCCATGTCACGCAGAACTGAGGCAGTAATTAAAGCAAAACAAGCCCCTACAAAGTATTGAGTACATGTACAGTAAATTAACATACTTTAAAATTTTGTTCTCTGAATGAGTAATTTGCTGTTAAATTATGTTCATTTAAATTTTTTTACAGATCTGTAGAACAAGTAGGTTACGGAATGAAATGAAATATGCAAACACTAGCCATGAAGAAGACTAGATCTAGAACACAATTTAAGATATTTTGGATGAAAACCTGGAGGCCTGTGACTGTCCCATAGAATGCCAAATAAACAACAGGTCAAGGTCCATAAAATTTCACCAAGAACAGTTCACATGGCAGGAGTGATTTCTGACATCCATGTAAGAAGCTGTTTTGTGACAAGTGCTGTTGACTGAGACTCTTTTTTTAGCATAACATCTCTCGACAAGATGGTGGAGATGGCTCAATCAGCTTGAGGGAGGTTAGGTACTCCTCTTAATAAAACATAGTCACTCAAGCATTTGGTGGAGCAGGCTGTGTTAAGTATTTTGATTTGCATTTTAATTGGATGCATGTGAATGTTCGTCTTGAACTTTCCATGTAGGACCTTCTGGTTAGTTTCATTATTGGACACTTAGAAATAGTTCAAAGTTGTTATTTAAAGATATTTATCTATTTTGGAATTACAAATTACAATCACTGTCTAATTTTATATACTAAACTTCCCTTCTCCAGACATTCTCTTCATTCATCTCACTTTGCAATAATAATAATAAAAAAAACATGTCATCAAGCAGATAATTCAATTGTGTTTATTATAGTGTTTAAATGCTGATCTTATATATATATAAATGTATGGCTATATCAGGCCCAGATTGGCTAATCGGGAGCACCGAGAGGATTCCAGGTGAATGAATCTGGAACTGCCAGTTTTCACAGCAACCATCTCTTCAACTGATACCATTGTTGTCAGGTTCAGCAAACAGTAAAGAGGTGGAGATACTCACAGCCTGGTGCACAACTTGGCCCTCATTACTAAAAGACAAAGGAGAGAGTCATAGACTTCAGGAGGGTGAGCCAACATCACCATCTCCCGCTAACCATAACCAGCTCCGAGGTCTGACTACCAGAGAAAACACATCAGCCGTCATCAAGAAGGCCCAACAACACCTTCACTGTCTTTGCAGGCTGAAGAAGTGGAGCTTCTCATCCCAGCCATGACCCTGTTTTACAGAGGGACAGTCGAGAGCCTGCTGACCTGTTGTATCTCGTCCTGGTTCAGCAGCTGTACAGTGGAAGAAACGTATTGCTGTCTGATTGCCTCAGCTACAGGACATCTGCACAGAGCACTGTTCAGAGAGCTGGTGGCATGCTGAAGGACACACAGGACCATGTGTGTTTTTATTCTGACCAACAGCGCCATCTGTCGGTCATTCAAGAGTTCAACATCATAGTGGGTGAAAAAAAAGTGACATTTGCCAAGTATATTCCATACTCTGAATTGGTGCTCTGCATTTAACCCATCCAAGTACTCAAACACACAGCAGTGAGAAGTGAACACACCGTGAACACACACCCGGAGCAGTTATATATCCAGCGCCCAGGGAGCAACTGGGGGTTTAGTGTCTTACTCAAGGGCATTCAGTCATGGGTACTGAGGGAGGAAGAGAGCACTGTTCACTCCCTCCCTCCTACAACAACTCCTGCCACCACTGAGACTCGAACCGACAACCTTTGAGTAACTAGTCCGGCTCGCTAACTATTAGGCCACAGCTGCCCCTACAGGTGCTGGGTCATAATCTAAATTACTGCCTATGTTAATATCCATGCAGAAATGTTATTCCAGCTAGTCCAGAATGCAGCAGCAAGAGTTCTTACTAGAACCAGGAAGTATGACCATATTAGCCCGGTCCTGTCCACACTGCACTGGCTCCCTATCAAACATCGTATAGATTTTAAAATATTGCTTATTACTTATAAAGCCCTGAATGGTTTAGCACCTCAGTATTTGAATGAGCTCCTTTTACATTATACTCCTCTACGTACGCTACGTTCTCAAAACTCAGGCAATTTGATAATACCTGGAATATCAAAATCAACTGCGGGCGGCAGATCCTTTTCCTATTTGGCGCCTAAACTCTGGAATAACCTACCTAACATTGTTCGGGAGGCAGACACACTCTTGCAGTTTAAATCTAGATTAAAGACCCATCTCTTTAACCTGGCATACACATAACATACTAATATGCTTTTAATATCCAAATCCGTTAAAGGATTTTTAGGCTGCATTAATTAGGTAAACCGGAACCGGAAACACTTCCCATAACACCCGATGTACTTGCTATATCATTAGAAGAATGGCATCTACGCTAATATTTGTCTGTTTCTCTCTTATTCCGAGGTCTGGAATTGGAATTGAACTACTGGTTTCGTCTGGTCAGAGGAGAACTGACCCCAACTGAGCCTGGTTTCTCCCAAGGTTTTTTTCTCCATTCTGTCACCGATGGAGTTTCGGTTCCTTGCCGCTGTCGCCTCTGGCTTGCTTAGTTGGGGTCACTTCATCTACAGCGATATCGTTGACTTGATTGCAAATGAATGCACAGACACTATTTAAACTGAACAGAGATGACATAACTGAATTCAATGATGAACTGCCTTTAACTATCATTTTGCATTATTGAGACACTGTTTTCCAAATGAATGTTGTTCAGTGCTTTGACACAATGTAATTTGTTTAAAGCACTATATAAATAAAGGTGATTGATTGATTGATTGATTGATTGATTGATTTATACTCACTAAAACCTGAAAGTCAACTACAGGCATTGGGAATAACCATGGAGGTGTTACTGGCAACACAACAGTATTGCAAACATCACAATTACTTATTCCAATTTCATGTGCCTCATTACTTGCTTTCCATCCAAAACTATTTATATTTACATATTCATGTTCCCAACATTCTTCTAATACTTTTTTGACTGGATGTATTTCTGAATGCCCTTTTACAGTAGTCCAGTATCTGTGTTCCTGTCTTGTGTTGTCCTTCCCCACGTACTCCATGTTTATTTTATGCCCTTATTTGGACCTTCCCATTCCTGTCCTTATTATGTTCCCCGACTGTGTCATTAATCATCTAAATTTGCTCCTGTATATTTAAGTTTGTTCTGCCCCTCATTTCCTGTCAGGTATTGTACGTCTTACCCTCCTGATATGTGTGTTTTCATGCCTATTCTATTGCTTTTACAGGAAGTGAGTCTATGATGTTAATTCTCTTTCGTCTCAGTGCTCCTTCATCTCCTCCACAGTAGCAGTGACCATGACATTTACCTGTAAATATAATATTTGGGCCTTTATAATGGTAAATATATTTGTAGCACTAGGCATTAAAATCAAGTAATCAGGATTTTGAGACAGAAAATGAGCAATAGAGTTTGAATACACAATTACTTGGTATGTAAAATGTATTTTATTGATCAGGAGAGGACAATGCTTTCTTTAACAACCAAACAAAAGCTAAAGGACATATTAAGTAAAGTTCAGTGAAGTGGAGTGCTTAGAAAAGCATGACGTCAAAGGGAAACCATATTTCCTGGTTCAACATCGTTCCCAAACAGTCTCTCTGTACAGATGGAGAACCAGTTTTGCCTTGAGAATCATGTGACTTACTAGAATCATTTCTTATTGGAGAAGAGGAAACTGAGATGTGTTTTCCAGAAACACCTTGGGCAGGGCGTGACTGTCATCTGTAACGCTTATCTTACTTTTACACAGTACACCAAGATGACTGGGTTGTACAGTCTGTGAAAAACTGTGTGTGTGTGTGTGTGAGAGAGAGAGAGAGAGAGAGAGAGGAAGAGAGAGAGTGTATGTGTGTGTGTTTGTGTGAGAGAGAGAGAGAGAGAGAGAGAGAGAGAGGAAGAGAGAGAGTGTATGTGTGTGTGTGTGTGTGTGTGTGTGTGAGAGAGAGAGAGAGAGAGAGAGAGAGGAAGAGAGAGAGTGTATGTGTGTGTGTGTGTGTGTGTGTGTGTGTGTGAGAGAGAGAGAGAGAGAGAGAGAGAGAGGAAGAGAGAGAGTGTATGTGTGTGTGTGTGTGTGTGTGTGTGTGTGTGTGTGAGAGAGAGAGAGAGAGAGAGAGAGAAAGTCATTTTCATGTCATGCTCTAAGAATGTGGTATCTGTTCCAGGAAATGTCTTAACATGTAAATGTCTGTACGAACATAAGTTTAACAGCTGAGACCCAAACTGAGCAAGTTTCTCAGATATTTGACAAACAGAAATGAAATAATGAGTCCCTGAACAGAGTAGGGTTCAGTATTAAAAGTGGCAGAGAGTACATTATCAGTTCTTGCTGTTTTAACATAATTATATTATGATGTTATAATATCTATAGATGTTAATCCCCTGTAGTTCTACATGTTTGAGATCAATCTAATTAATGCTTGTAAATGAATTTCACTGGGACAGAGTCTCATTATAAATTAAGAAATTAATCTTGAGTTGACAGAAGACTTGTGGACAGCCACTGAATCTTTCTATTTTTAAACGTTGTGATTATTTTCTGTTAAAACAGAAACCACTACAGATTTATAATACAGTTTTTTTCAACTGCTTACACACAAAATTATTACTTGTCACACAATTTCTCAAACCTGACACTCAAACACCAGGACCACACACTAAATCTGCAAAACCATACACAAAGTTTTGGCCTTTTACTCAGTTTTCAATTTCGTTAAACACTTTTTGCAAAACACAACACACAATATTCTATGCAACACACAAAAATCTAACAGGAAGTTTCTTGATTTCCTTTTATAAACACAACCAATCAAAATGCCACACTAATTGATCAGCGCCTCACACTAACTCCTCACATGTGCAAACACTTGTTGCTTTACTTAACAACAACCAATCATAACTTTAGTAGTGGCCTATAAATAGGCCAAAGGTCAAGTAATAGCTTTTGGACAATGGATGCAAACACTGCAGACAGAGTAAGAGGAGTTGGAGGGAGAGCCAGAGGACGACTTCGACTAAGAGGAGGAAGAGGAGGAAGAGGACGAGTCCGAAATGGAGGAGGACAGGGAACAAGAAGAGTGGTCTCGAATGAGATTAGGGCTACAGTAGTCGATCATGTGATAAACCATGGTTTAACAATGAGAGAGGCCAGCCTAATTTGAGTAGATTTACTGTGGCAGGTATAATTCGAACCTTTAGAAATGAGAACCGGTGTGTAACAATCTAATGTAATGTACACATGTGCTAATGTACACATAATGGCTTTTTTACCATAACAAACAATAGGCCTATACTATAATACATATATTTTACTGTAGTACCCTTGCATTCATTTACTACAGTGCATTGCATTGGTCAGAGTTTGGTAAGGTATCAAGAGAGAATATAGCATGTGACGTGGATGACGTATGTTGGAGGAGGAGAGATGGAGCTAGATACACACAACCATCTCCACACGCAAACACACACATCATGTTCGGTTTTACACTACAGGCTACAACACTACATATCTTTTGATGTATTTCTTTCTTTTCAAACTGTGTACACAAATACTACATTTACAACCACAAAGAGCAAAAAAATAAAGTTTGGTTTCAATTTTGCTTTTGTTTTTTCTTTATATATTCAACAGCTCTCTCCCAATTACATTCAATCATGAACATGTGAGCTTTTAAAAGAGCTTTAGGTTTTGAATAACAGTGTGTATATGACATAATCAAAAATATAACATTATGGTAAAGGTGTTTACAAAGTAAGACAAATGTTTGCTTTTGAAATATGTTTGTGATATTTTGACTGTGGTGTTTCATTTTGAAAGAGATGTGAGGCATTTTGCATCTTGTGTGTGCAATTCTTCAATTTGTGTGTTAAGTTTTGAAAAAAAGAGGAAAACTTTGGAAAATGTGTGTAAGCAGCTGAAAAAAACTGTAAATTTTTCTGTGCTCACTATTTAGTCGTTAAATTAAATTGTATTAATCAACAAACAAAAACTCTTTGTACGTACAGGCCAGTTTACACACGCGTACATACTGTTTTCAAAACTGTTAAACTTATGTTTAAAACAATAACAATACAAAACTGAATAAGACACCAATTTGCTACATTTCTACAGTAATATTTGAATGAAACATATTTTAAATCTTAAAATGAAATGCTATAAAAACAATTATAAATAAGACCATCCACGTGATCAAATGTCCCTCCTGGACACAGTGAATGCTGGATGCCTGGATCTATCAGCAGAAGATGGTCAGGGATGGATCAGGTGTATAGGTGAACTGGCCTAGATGACATGAGATGTGATGTGGATCAGAACCTGTGTCAAGTTACTCAGAAAACAGGATACAGGTTTAACTCTTTTGAAATACTTCTGCTAAATGTTACTCTGTCAGACATGCAAAAGAAATCTAATGTATCTCTTGCTCTGGCTACTGTGTATAGACCACCAGGGCCGTATACAGAATTCCTAAAAGAATTTGCAGATTTCCTCTCAGACCTTCTAGTTACAGTTGATAAGGCGCTAATCATGGGAGATTTTAATATTCACATTGATAATACAAATGATACATTAGGACTTGCGTTTACTGACCTAATAAACTCCTTTGGAGTCAAGCAAAATGTCACCAGGCCCACTCATCGTTTTAATCATATACTAGATTTAATTATATCGCATGGAATCGATCTTACTGCTATAGATATTGTACCTCAAAGTGATGATATTACAGACCATTTCCTTGTATCGTGCATGCTGCGTATCATTGATATTATCTATATGTCTCAGCATTTCCATTTGGGCAGAACTATTGTTCCAGTCACCAAAGATAGATTCACAAATAACCTGCCTGATCTATCTCAACTGCTATTTGTACCCAAAATACACATGAATTAGACAAAATTACTGACAACATGGGCACTATTTTCTCTAATACATTAGAAGCTGTTGCCCCCATCAAATTGAAAAAGGTTAGAGAAAAACGTATTGTACCATGGTATAACAGTAATACTCACTCTCTCAAGAAAGTAACTCGTAGTCTTGAACGTAAATGGAGAAAAACTAACTTAGAAGTTTTTAGAATTGCATGGAAAAACAGTATGTCCAGCTATAGACAGGCTCTAAAAACTGCTAGAGCAGAGCATATACACAAACTCATAGAAAATAACCAAAACAATCCTAGGTTTTTATTTAGCACAGTGGCTAAGTTAACAAATTACCAGACGCCACCTGATTCAAATTTTCCACCAACGTTAAATAGTAATGACTTTATGAATTTCTTCACTGATAAAATAGATAACATTAGAAATACAATAGCGAATGTAGATTCTACAGCGTCTAACACTTCAGTTTCATCCATCGCATCCAAAGATAAACTGCAGTGCTTTACAACCATAGGACAGGAGGAGCTAAATAACCTTATCACTGTATCTAAACCAACAACATGTTTATTAGATCCTGTACCCACTAAATTACTGAAAGAGCTGTTACCTGTAGCAGAAGAACCGCTTCTCAATATCATTAACTCGTCGTTATCTTTAGGTCACGTCCCAAAACCATTCAAGCTGGCGGTTATCAAGCCTCTTATTAAGAAACCAAAACTAGATCCTAGTGTACTGGCAAATTATAGGCCTATTTCAAATCTTCCATTTATGTCTAAAATTTTAGAGAAAGTTGTGTCTGCTCAATTGAGCACCTTCCTGCATAAAAATGATATGTATGAAGAATTTCAGTCAGGTTTCAGGCCCCACCATATCACAGATACTGCACTTGTTAAAATTACAAATGACCTGCTCCTTGCGTCAGACCAAGGCTGCATCTCATTTCTAGTCTTACTTGATCTTAGTGCTGCGTTCGACACCATAGATCATGACATACTCATAGATCGATTACAAAACTATACAGGTATTCAAGGGCAGGCTCTAAGATAGTTTAGATCCTACCTGTCCGATCGCAACCATTTTGTTTACTTAAATGGGGTGTCATCTCATTTATCATCAGTAAAATATGGAGTGCCACAAGGATCCGTCCTAGGTCCCCTTCTATTTTCAATATACATGTTGCCCTTGGTAATATTATTAGAAATTACGGAATTAGCTTCCACTGTTATGCTGATGATACTCAGCTATATATCTCAACGAGACCAGATGAAACTTCCCAATTATCTAAGCTAACAGAGTGTGTTAAAAATGTAAAAGATTGCATGACAAATAATTTTCTCTAATTAAATTCGGATAAGACAGAGATACTAATTATTGGACCAAAAAACACTACACAGAATCTTGTAGATTACAATCTGCAACTAGACGGATGTACTGTTACTTCCTCTACAGTCAGAAATCTGGGTGTTATATTAGACAGCAACTTGTCTTTTGAAAATCATATTTCCAATGTTACAAAAAGTGCATTCTTCCATCTTAGAAACATTGCCAAGCTACGAAACATGTTATCTGTTTCTGATGCAGAAAAGCTAGTTCATGCATTCATGACCTCTAGACTGGACTATTGTAATGCACTTCTAGGTGGCTGTCCTGCTTCGTCAATAAACAAGCTATAGGTAGAACAAGCTAGAGCAGCTAGAGTCCTTACGAGGTTAAGAAAGTATGATCATATTACCCCAATTTTACAGTCTCTGCACTGGCGACCTATTAAGTTCCGTATCAGTTACAAATTATCATTACTTACCTATAAGGCCCTAAATGGTTTAGCTCCTGCGTACCTAACTAGCCTTCTACCACGCTACAACCCATCACACACCCTAAGGTCACAAAACACTGGACTTTTGGTCGTTCCTAGGATAGCAAAGTCCACTAAAGGAGGTAGAGCTTTCTCACATTTGGCTCCCAAACTCTGGAATAGCCTTCCTGATAATGTTCGGGGTTCAGACACACTCTCTCTGTTTAAATCTAGATTAAAAACGCATCGCTTTCGCCAAGCATTCGAATAATGCATCTTTTTAATTGTGAGTGTAGTTGCATCTGATCAAATGTGCGTTCTTATTCTTTAGCTTGGTTTAAACTAATTAATTTAACTCTGTTGGATCAGCAGCTATGCTAATGATGTCTCTATGTGTTTCTCTGTTTCTGCTGGATCTTCATCCCGTGGTAACTAGGATTTACACAAGCTCCAGTCTGGATCCAGAACACCTGAGAAGAGATGATGCTGACCCTCAGAGGACCCCAGATGATGCTAACCCTGAATCAACAACAGAACGAACAATTATTGCTAAATGTGTGACTGAATCATATAATAACTTAATTAATAATATTGAGAGTTCATCGTCTAGCTGACTACGTCTTGTATTATTATTATTATTATTATTTTTATTTTTTCTAAAATCCTGTCAAATGTGCACAAACTACTAGCTACTACTAAATATTGTAGAAACATAATTTTCTGTAAAGTTGCTTTGTAACGATTTGTATTGTAAAAAGCGCTATACAAAAAATAAACTTGAAGTGGAGAAGAGCGAGGAGATCAGCATTACTGTTGTATCTGTATCAGGGGATGGTGTGGACACAAATAATTCGGTCCACTTTATATTAGGTGGCCTTAACTACTATGTACTTACATAAAAAAATAAGTACAATGTACTTATTGTGTTCATATTGTATTGTAAAACACTTTTGCTGCTATTGAGGTGGGATGGGGTAAGGTTAGGGAGAGGGTTGGGGGTATGGGTAAGTTTAAGGGTGGGTTAAGGTGTAAAGTATGGGTCAACAGTGTAATTATAAATGCAATTACAGAAATTAAATACAGATGTAATTACATGTAGTTTTTTAAGTACAATGTAAAAACATGTATGTACAGAATAAGTACATTGTACTAAATTATTAATTAAAATTTAAGTACATAGTAATTAAGGCCACTTAATATAAAGTGGGTCCAATTATTCTATTTTGGAATAAATAAACAACATAAAATATTGACGAATTCTTCATCATGTCTGATTCCTTCCAGTAACATATATTGCAGTGAATTATAAACAGAGATGTGTCCTTGTTTTACACAAGAAATCATTGTATAATTCTACATGCTGTTAGTGTTTTTAGCTCACTGTTTTGTGGGTGACAAAGTGTGTTTGTCGACTGTCGACCTTTGCTAGTGTTCTGGAAGAATGAGTTGATTTGAGACCTGAATGAAGTGTTTTGGTAGTTGTAGTGCTTTCTGAATGAGAGATGAACTGCTTTGCCAAGCTGAAAGTTGGTTAGGAGAACTGTGTGAAGAGTTTTGCAAAAGTGACCTAAGTATTGAGAAATGTGTCTTAGCGTCTGTAAAAAACTGTAATCTGTAGCATTTTAATTCTCTGTTGTAGAATTTCTTTTTCCACCAGGTGGCACCAATCTGCCTCTGTTCAGTGGATGTGATGCATTTTTGCTCCATTTTTATCTTAAAACTGCATTACAGTTTTTCCTATATGTTTTTAACATGCTCCTTTGATGGACTGAACATTTGCATGTTATGGTGTTTATTTTCTAATATGTTGTAGGTGATTTATAATGATTTAAAGATTGGTTAAATTGTATTTTACAGCAATGGAAACACCGAATAGATCAGCGGCTGCACTTCTGTTTTCACATCTTTACATATGAACAGAAACAGCAACAGAATAATAATAAATAATGAGCTGTGAGCCACGATATTTTACAAATAACTCTAACAAGTGAATAAAGTTAACTGCAGTTTCAGTGTTTGAATTACCATATCTAATATGTCTTTATTGATATGTTATTCTGGATGTTTTCTCACAATCACATGCAGTTAATAACTGATCAGTTGTAATGTAATAATCTATAAGCATATTTAACAACTGGTTAAAGACAAATAACTGAAGCACAACACATTTGTTTCATGAGAAAACGAGTGCAGTGTTAATGGCCAGATCTGTGTAAGGTGTGTGTAGTTTGAACCGTGTGTTTCAGTGGATCTGCGAGTCTTTCTGACAGATTCAGAGAGTGATTCAGGTGTGAGTCAAGTTGATTCTTTAACAGAGCGTTGTGTTTGTGAATCAGACTCTGCTCGTGCTGTGTGTGTGTCCTTCATCAGTCGCTGCAGACGCTGGAGAGTAGGCCTGGTTTCTGAGAGATGATCTGATGACTGGTCAGCAGAACAGACGGCTGTTTGTCCTCACAGACGCTTCAGAGGAGGATCCAGTCACTGTGTGTGGGTTCATGACGTCTGTGGAGATCACTCTGTGCTCATTTCAGCTGGAGACTCACAGAAAACACGTGACATCATTCACATCAGAGCAGAGGAACGTGATTCTGTGCTGATCTGACCTGTCAAACACTGCTGATTTCATATATACTTAAAAAGTACAAAAATATAATATAATAATAACAACAATAATAATATAAGATATTATTATTATTATTAAATATAGTTTTATTTGACTGTTTAACAGTATTAGAATAGTAATATATTTAAAGTATGTTTTTATTATGAAAATAACAAAATAAAATATTAATGTTAGTAATAATAATTATTATTACTAATATTATCTCGGATGCAGGAGTCAAACAACTCTGTGTGTGTGTGTGTGTGTGTGTGTGTGTGTGTGTGTGTGTGTGTGTGTGTGTGTGTGTGTAAAAGACCCTTGGTGTGTTTGAGCTCAACATCACAGTGAGTTTATGACAGAAGAAGAGTGTTTCTCTGCTGAACTACACAATTAAACGCTGGTCTCGTCTCGTCTCGTCTCGTTGAGGTTGAGGTTCTTCTCCTGTAAGTGATTCATGAGTCGTTTGTGGTCACATGACTGATCCTCAGATGAGTGTTTCAGATCCTCTCCTGTGAGCTTCAGCTGTGTTATTATCAGACACAATTAAAGAAGTAATTGACTATTAACTGCAGCTCATGACCAGCAGCTTGACTCTTCTGTTACCCACAATCCCACAGCACTGCTGATGAGTGCAGGTCTCTCTCTCTCTCTCTCTCTCTCTCTCTCTCTCTCACACACACACACACACACACACACACACACACACACTCTCTCTCTCTTTCTCTCACTCTCTCTCACGCTTTCTCTCACACACTCTCTCTCTCTGTCACACACACACTCTCTCTCTTTCTCTCACTCTCTCTCACGCTTTCTCTCACACTCTCTCTCTCTCACACACACACACACTCTCTCTCTTTTTCTCACTCTCTCTCACGCTTTCTCTCACACTCTCTCTCTCTCTCACACACACACTCTCTCTCTTTCTCTCACTCTCTCTCACGCTTTCTCTCACACACACTCTCTCTCTCTTTCTCACACACACAGACACACACACACACTCTCTCTCTCTCTTTCTCTCTGTCTCTCTCTCTCTCTCTCACACACACATTCCTCATCAGCACAACTTGAACCTCTTTAAAGGCCTGCGACTCCAGAGGTCAAAGGTCAGAGAGCAGAAGCCGTCAGAGTAATTAGGTAATGAGGCGTAATGACCTCGTGCCCCGACCGATCGAGTGTGAGTCACACTGTCTTCACTACATGAGCAACTGCCTACTGAGGGAGCGTTTCATACAGAAGAGAGTTCAGATTAAAGTTCTTTACTGACATGATTGTGTTTGCATGCAATATTATCAAAACATTTACATGACGTGTGTGCATTTATCAATCACATCAATATATAACTTTAATAAATTCTACAAAAATGCATTAAAATCATACAGTTCTGTCTGTTTATGGAAATGTGTTTTATGTGTCCGTTAAGCAGAAAGTGAGTAACAGGATAGTGAGGACTGACTTATATTGAACAGATTTATGAAATAAGGACAACAGAATGAGTTTATTCCTGCAGCGATTATAATAATGTGTGTTTAAAGCAGCAGACAGCAGCTCTGATGCTGTTTAACTAACAATGTGAGAATCTAATATGAAGGAATATTGGATAAAACAGTTCAGTTTCATTAGAAACAGAGCGTCCTAATGGAAATACACAAATGGATAAAAAGTGCCAACAGGGGAGCGAATACACAGGATAATACAGTAAAACATTACAAAGAGTGGTCTGCATTCATTAAGTCTTGTATTAGATTCAAAGCAGGGGATAGAATAGACAAAGGTTTCATACTGACGAAGCCAAGTCTTTAATTACCAGTTATTACCGAAACGTGTGTCTCTTTTATCCCCTGCTTTGACTCTAATAAAAGATTGAATGAATGCAGACCAGTCTTTGTAATGTTTGAAGCGATATAGGTCTTGGCACCTAATAGAACAGAAACATAAAATCAAGCACGACACACAACAATCACCAAAACACAATAGAACACAGCACATGTGTGTGATGCCTTGCCTGCTCCTGCTTTCTCTCTGTCCTAGCTTGGTTATATTCTTCAAATTGGGTTTCATTTAGCCTTTTATTGAAATGATCAATAAAACAGTAAACATATTTATTTATCATATTTTTAATCCACACTTATCTCATGGTGATCTGGGGTTAATGTAGTCTCTTAACTCTTGTTCTATCTGTTATTCAATTCATCTTCTTAAACTATATAGCGTTTGAAAAACGTAAAAAAGATTCGACATGAAGTCTGTGTTTCAATCAGTTTAAAAAGAGACATTGTTATGTTTGTGATCAGAACATTCTTCTAGAAGCCCAATGAAGACAAGGAAAACATTCACACAAACAGAGGAAACCCAAACGTTGGCAGAGCGAGATCCTTCTCAAAGCTTTGTCTTGATTTCATACAGAATCACTTACAGGAATTGTTAGTCACTCTTGAGTTTATTTGGGCTTCTCTTAAACTCTTCCTGCTTTCAAACGAGTCCAGGACTGTGCTGTAGGCCAGGAGGTCGTCTCGTTTGACTGCTGGATAATGCTGGTTATATCTGCGGACCTCTTTGACCTTCGACCCTGCTGCGTTTGGCTCTGCTGCTTGATGTTGCCTTTTAAGAGAGAGTGACATTAGCAGGTCGCGTGACCTTTGACCTGCTGAACACTGTTCCTCAGAAGAGCCTGATCACACTGGCCAAGTCTAGATCTTGAGGAGTCCATTCAGCAATAGTTTAGTGAAGTTCAGTAAATGAAATCAGTGAATTCAGTCGGTGGCATTTGCTGCATGTACAGTTATAGGATAATAAGATAATTGTTGTTTTAGTGATTGTAAACCTACATTGAGTGTCACTCACTTTGTAAAAACCAAGCAATCATAAAATCAAAACAGCTTTGAGAGTTTTTGTTTGGAAACCAATAACTCCGTTGACCCAGAATCAATGTTTGCACTGGTTTGAGTTTGTCTTCTATTTCTATATAATTAAACTATATGTAATACATGAAAATTACTGCAGATTTTTCAGAATATCAGCACAGATGTGCATTAGTAAACAAGAAGTTAATAATGTGTTACATTTAAGACACAATATTGTAATATTTTTTGCTCTATTTCAACATTGAAAATATTTTCTGGATGAATCAGATATTTGAACAAATCAGTTGAATGAATAACTCTATTTCCTAAGACCTATTTTCAGATTAAGTTTAATCTTTAAATATTCTTTGATAATCTTTAATTATATATTTTAATATTTTTTTTTATATTTTAAAACAGTGTAAATACATGTAAACACTGCTTCAGATGCTGCTTCTGCAGTGCAAAGATGGATGTTATTGATACTGATTTCATCTGATTGCTAACAGCCGATAGTGTTGTGTTATTCTAACAGGATTTTAAATGTAAGCATCGGATAAGAGTGATGATGCATAGATATAATAAGGCTAGAAATCTTGTCTTATAAAGGTAATTAACATATTGAATGAGTTCATCCAGTCACTGCAGTGAAATGAACATTGCACATAGTGTCTTCTGTCTCTCGTGGGGAAGTGCAGCTCTGTTTTTGGGTCTCAGTGTCTGATAGAGGTGAATTATTGATTGTACACAGAGTAAGACAGATCTTCAGTCATCTCATTTACAGAGGTTATTATATGAGACAACAGGAATCAAACTCTCACTGCGTGCTTAACCTCTATAGTGTGACGTGTTTCAGGGTGGGGTCTTATTTGATCTTTGAGGATTTGATTGGGCTGTGAATGTTGAGCTGTAATATTATTGGTTTATGTTCATCCCCCGCCCACACGGCCTTGATTACATCAGCAGAGAAGGACAGTCATTTAACAGAGTAATGGAATGATCTTCATTCATGTGCACTGAGGATCAGTGTATTATAAAGCTGCCGCGGTGTTTTAGGAGGATAGTGAGCGTTTGTGAAGAGGATGTGATTGACAGCCATCTGAGCAGGGATTTATGGGTAAAAACAGCAGGGTTTTACTTCTGCACCCTGAGTACATCATGAGGAGGAAGTGAGTTTGGATGAACAGGAACATTTCACATTCCTCTTCATGGTAAACTATGCTGAAATAATATGCTGAAATACAGATGTTCCTCGTGAGTATCTGACCAAACTCAGGGCAGCAGAGAAAAAATGACTCAAATCAAAAGATCTGTCAGTCCTAAGTATGTCTTTACTTTCATCTTTCTCTGCTGAAGTCCATACTGTCAGCTCTTCATTCTTCCACAACAAGATCAACAGCACTCCAGACACAAGTTATCTCTTCAAAACATTAAATTATCTCTTCTGTCCCTCTCCACCACTTCTGTAACAGCTGATGATTTTGCCAAATATTTCACAGACAAAACCAGAACAATCAGTAGTCAGTTACCCAGACAGTTTCGTCCCAGATCTGGCCCACATTTGGGCCATCAGGTCTTATTCTGCTGGATCTATCTGCTGCTTTTGACACTGTCAAAGATTAGACTTCGCTAAACTGAATCCTATCTTACTGGTAGGTCTTTCAGGGTGTCTCGGGGAGGGGAGGTATCCAAAGCACATCAAGTGGTCACTGGGGTTCCTCAGGGATCAGTTCTGGGACCCCTCCTCTACACCATATACACAGCATCCCTGGGTCCCATCATACATCTACCATTGCTATGCTGATGAAACACACCTCTATCGTTCATTTCAACCTGATGATCCAACAGTAGCTGCACACTTCTCAGGCTGCCTGGTGGACATCTGGGCATGGATGAAAGAATATCACCTACAGCTCAATCTGGAATAGACTGAGCTTCTTGTCTTTCCTGCCACTCCAACTCTACAGTATGATTTCAGCTAGGCTCTTCTACAATTTCGGTCAGAAATCTCAGTGTAATCTTTGATGACCAGCTGACCTTCAAAGACCACATTGCAAAGATTGCCCGATCTTGCAGATTTGTATAGCACAACATCAGAAAACCAGGCCCTTCCTAACTGCACTACTTCTTGTCCAGGCCCTTGACATTTCTAGACTGGACCACTGCAATGCTCCTCTGGCAGGACTTCCATCAAGCACAATCAAACCTCTACAAATGATTCAGAATGCAGTGACACGACTGGTCTTCAACAAGCCCAAATGAGCCCATGTTACACCTCTGTTTATCTCCTTGCACTGGCCTCCATTTGTAGCTCGCATCTAGTTCAAGACATTGATGCTTGCACATAGATCAGCCACAGGCTCAGCACCCATCTACTTCCACTCACTATTACGAATCTACATCCCATCCAGAAGTCTCCAGAGATCTGCTAGTGAGTGACGCCTCATGGTATCATCACAGAGAGGCCCAAAATCACTTTCCAGAACATTCTCCTTCACCACTCCTGGCTGGTGGAACGATCTTCTCAACTCTATTCGGAATGATAAATCCCTGACAATTTTCAAGCGACAGCTGAAAACTCATCTCACTACTTGACTTCATCCTAAATTAAAAAGAAAAAAAAAGAAAATGTAAATAAAAATAAAAATCCTTACACCTTCCATTTCTAGCTTGAGCTTATTTGAACAATGCCTTAAATTTGGTATTATGAGCACTTCCTTGTCTGTTTGCGTCTTTAAGAAGGATCACCTTATGTTTTCCTTAATTTTAAGTCATTTGGGACAAGTGTAAGTGTAAACACAAGATGAGTAACTGGAAGAGAATTGGAGAAGGGAAGCAGGCAGCTTCCAAATCAAAGAAATAACCAAAAAGAAAAACCAAGCTACCTACTGACCCAACCACTAACCTGCAAAAAGAAAAACATGAAAAGGAGAAGACTTCTTGCATCCTTGATGCACTACCTGCCCTACACCAATTATCAAAAGGCAAAATATACAGCGGGTGGAGCTTACCCCTGAACTATTGTGTCTATTACTATTGTGCACAATGTATGTCACGCAACCTTCTACTTGTCCCTTTCCCCAACTTTGGGTATGATAACCACACTGTAACAAATAAAGAGACATTAATACAACACAAGGAGGTAACACTGGAAAACAAGACAAAAATACAGAGGAAGAAAATTACACTTACGGTAGTTTTGCTGTGAGCAGTGTTATTTTACTATCACAGAGAGTTTGTGTTAATATTTTGAATTGGATTTCATTTGTAAGTTTTGTTTTCACTTTAATTTTAGTTTAAGTTTTAGTAATTTTGGTTTTGGCTATTTTACTAAATCAAGTTCAATTGAATCAAAATGAGAAATGTATAAACTCATGTTAGTGTTGCAAAGCTCAATTACGAAGCACTCACTTTCTGCTGTAGTTCCAACTTATAAAGTTTTGATTATGAACTAGATCGGGTTACTCCAGGGGTCTAAACCCTGCTCCTGTAGAGCTACTGTCCTACAGATTTAAGCTCCAACCCCAGTCACACACACCTGCACCAGCTGATCAGTGTGTTCAGACTTGATACCTGCAGACAGGTGTGTGGGAGCAGGGCAGGAACTGAAGTCTGCAGGATGATAGCTCTCCAGGAGCAGGGTTGGAGATCCCTGGGTTAATCTAGCAGCTCTTTCCTCTATCTGAACACACTCTGTTCTACTACGGGGAAGTCGTGGCCATGTGGTTAGAGAGTTTGACTCCTAGCTCTAGGGTTGTGGGTTTAAGTCTCGAGCCGGTAATACCACGACTGAGGAGCCCTTGAGCAAGACACCGAAACATCCAACATTTCCCTTGACGCCTCAGCAGAAATGATGCCCACTGCTCCGGGTGTGTGTGTGTGTATGTGCACTGCTGTATGTGTGTGTGTGTATGTGTGTGTGTGTGTATGTGTGTGTGTGTGTGTATGTGCACTGCTGTATGTGTGTGTGTGTATGTGTGTGTGTGTGTGTGTGTGTGTGTATGTGCACTGCTGTATGTGTGTGTGCACTTTGGATGAGTTAAATGCAGAGCACGTACTTGGCTGTATGTCACTTTACTGTTTTAAAGTGCTGAAGGTAAAACTAACAACAACTTTTAATTATGAAATGTAGTGCAGTATGACGTTATGCTTTGGAATGAAGTCAAGTTTTCCAAAGAAAAACGTTATTTTGAGTAAAGCAATCCTCCACTACAGTCTGCCTCTGCTGACAGCTATAGCAGACATGGAGATCATGCTGGGAAAGCTGGAAGATTTGGGAATCTTGCTCTAATGTCTGTAATGATATCTGGTAACATCTGGAGGCCTGTTTTGTGTCTCACACTCGCTTCGCTCTGGTTTATCTGTATGTATCAGTCTGTAGCTAATGGAAAGAGGATGTGGTGTTGCCATAAGACCTACATCTGCTGAATAATCAAATAGAAGTGTTCAGTTATTTGTTTTAAGTCAAGAAACTACATGCAATACCAGTGTTTTATTCCTCTCATTATTCTGAAGGCTTCTATTATATTCACACAGATTTATACAACATTTTACTCCTAAAAACCCAGTCCTAATGTATTTGTTTCTGTCTGTTGAGAGCATTTTCTGATTCATGGAGTGATAAAAAGATTGTTTCTTCATTTATCCAATCAAACAACGTGGAAGTTATTTATTTTTCCTCAGCTAAAGTTAAAATATAGACGTGAATCATTACCCTATATATATATATATATATAGTTTTCTTATTTTTTTCTATCTGGATGTATGACACTTTTTTTTCTTCTTCTTCAGTGGGGATTCTAATATGGAAGAAAACTTATGCTGATATTTCTTTTCCTTTTGGGTTAGTGAACCTTTGAACCGAATGGTCATCAGTGTAAATTATGACTTTATCTTGTGTTTCATAGCTTCTGAAGGGCAGCAGTAAAGAGAAAGCTTTATCCTCTGTTTGTATAAATCCTGCAAGGGCTTTGTTGATGTAGACTCATGCGCTCAGCTGATTTCTGCTTCTCTCATCAGTTCTCTTCATTCATCCCTCGCAGTGACATCAGTCCTTCATCTGTGTCTGATGGTGTTTAGGGTGCTCTGATCTCAGACGGGACGCCTGGATGATTTCACACTGAATTCTGGGAAATGTCCAGTGACACTGAAACTGGAGTTTTACATCATCACTGATGAAGATCACTGTCCTCAGATGAAGATCACATCCTCACTGAACATATACACACAATAAATCATCTGTATTATTGAGGGTAAAACTATGTTCAGAACGTAATGGCAGTGCATTCTCAGTTAGGATCAAAAATGCGTAAAATAACATTAATAGAACATTTCTTGTTGTTATCCGGTCTTTAATAATGTTAAAGTACAAATATGTTATTTGTACATCATTCATGGAATGATTTTAATCTAAAAGGTTTAGCTCATCTAACCTTTCAAACTGTTACTTGTTTCAGAGAAGATTCAAAGGTAACATTCTCATTATGTTGATACATTGGATACATTGGGTTCCATGTGGATTGTGTCGTCATTATATGTATGTGCCGAGATCTGCAGACATGAGTGTTGATGTAGTGGAATCTGTATCATTCCCTCCTCTTTATATTCCACACTGAATCCGCTCCTCTGTGTGTGTGTGTGTGTGTGTGTGTGTGCTGCTGGTCCCAGTTCAGCTGAGCCCTGCGCGTCCCCGCGGCGGCGCGCACCCGAGATCACCGGAGAGTCCCGCAGTCGGAGACAGAGACAGTCACGGTACCGGAACCGCAGCCCGGAGCAGAGCAGAGCAGAGCGGGTTTATCAGGTCAGTGGCTGCTGTTTGTGATCACACACTGGCTTTAATCGCAGTGTTCTCCCGGAGTTTAACGCGCGCGGGACCGCGGGACTGCACATATATGTGTGTCAGAATCGCTCATGTCTCGCTCCTCACATGATTATGAGCTACATTATCTGAGATATGATCATTTATGAGCTGATGTTCTCAGATGTGGTGGTTTCAGGTGATATTTCGCTCTTATTTGCTCTTATTAATGTGAGTTCGTCTCGTTTATTAATCGGATTGAAGTGTCGGACGGGGACAGAATGTTATGAAATATAATATCTGACTGTATTACTCAGTGTTGTGTTGTGTTGTGTAATGTGGTGATGATGCTGTAGTAGTTGTGATGTGTTCAGGTGACGCGAGCAGGTGCAGCGCGGGCACGCGCGCGCGCGCTTTGAGTCAGGTGTTATGGGATTATTTTCATTTATGGCCTCATTTTTTCTCCAGATTTAATGTAAAAACCAACAGTGTTATTTCAGTTAGTGCCCGAGTTAGTGCAATGATTTTGTTTATTCACTTTTTATCTATCTATCTATCTATCTATCTATCTATCTATCTATCTATCTATCTATCTATCTATCTATATATATATATATATATATATATATATATATATATATATATATAATATAATATAAGACAGAGAGATAAAAAGGGTTTATAATATAATAAAGGGTTTATTTATAGTAAAAAATAAAGAAAAAAAATCTAGTGAAAATAGGTTTATTTTTGATTAATTATATGAAATAATTTTTATAAAAGATGTATTGTAGAATCTTATATATTATAATAAAAATAATAAAAATAGTTGTCTAATGTTTTTCATAATTATTTAATAACTACTTTAATAATAGTCATTTAAAAATACATTTTGTGATATATATTAAGTTTTCTTTATTTATTTAATGTACTATACTAAATTGTTCTTCATTCTTTATTACCTTAATTTAGATCGTAAAATTCAAATGTTTTATATATATTTACAGTTTTTTTTTTTTTTTAATAAGGACATTTTCAAATGTGGAGGGTGTCATGTTCATGTTTAGACACACACACACACACACACACACTCTCTCTCTCTCACTCACACACACACACACACTCACACACACTCTCTCTCACACACACTCTCTCTCTCACACACACACTCTGTCACTCTCACACACACTCTCTCTCTCACTCTCACACACTCTCACACAGAGATTCCATGAGTGGGTCACATCTCCTAATTAATGGACTGCTGATGAGCGCGATCTCTATTGTGTGCTGACAATAGCAGCTCAACCGTCATGTCTCTGGTCAGACGGAGAGTATCTGGGACAGAACCAGTCTGTGTTTGAGAGAATCTTCTTCCGTCAGCAGCAGATGGGCCGCAGTACGCAGACACGTGTGTGTGTGTGTGTGTGTGTGTGAGATGAGCGAAGCGTCGTGGGAAAGAAGCGTGTCGTAGGACGTGAATGCTGTTTATTCCAGCCGTGGGCTGCTGAGGCATGCTGGGTATTCTGACGCTGAAGATGACAATAACTCACACACACACACACACGCAGAGTCCTGATGTCATCACTGATTCCTCTCTCTGTGTGTCATATTCATATTTTCATCAGCGAGGTGATTTGTGAGCTCCGCTTGGCCTACTTTTGTCACCAAATCCTGCTCTAGAAACCACTTCAAGTGTTTGGAGCAGATCTCTCCTTCTCCTGCACGGGTTTAGTTTTTCATGTCTAAAAATATCCTCACAGATTCTACACAGATAGAAACTGAGCTGAACTGAGCTGACACACACACACACACACACATGAATATATTCAGCCTTCTATGAGCTTCAGAATATATACTGTATGTACAGTAGCAGTGTCATAAAGATTCTGTTCTGATCACCAGGGATGCATTTATTTGATTGAAAAATACAGTAAAAACTGTACAAATTGTGAAATAATATTCTAGTGTAAATCATCTGTGTTCTGTGTGAATCTGTGTTAAAGTGTAATGTATTTCTGTGATGCTCCGCTGTATTTTCAGCATCATTCCTCCAGTCTTCAGTGTCACATGATCTTCAGAAATCAGAATAATATGATGATTTACTGCTCAAGAAACATGAAGATTATTATCAGTGTTGAACACAGTTGTGCTGCTCAATATTTCTGTGCAAACTGATATATTTTATTTTTCATGATTCACAGATGAACAGAGAGTTCAGAAGAAGTAAATAGAAATCATCTGTAACATGATAAATGTCTCTTCTGTCGCTGTGATCAGTTGAAAGCGTCTCTGCTGGTAGAATGGTTTCTGGATGATGAGCTCAGACTCAGTTGTGTCTGATAGTTCACTGCGTGATGTGTTTGTGTTCTGGTGCATCATTAGTTCAGCGTCTCAGCGGTTCATCTCTGTTTTCATCTTTAATGAGCTTTAATACAGATGAGTGTTCATATTCTCTGCATCCATGATCATCATGTTCACATTACTTCTCTTCTGCGTCTGATTCAGGCTGCTTCTCAATAACTGCATCTGTTCTGCATCTGATGATAATACCTCTTTCGGGCATCTTTGAAAGCATATTAATGCATATTAATATTAAAGCAGGAGTGTTAGTTGCTACGAGACCGTTTCTGTTCAAGAATGAATCAAGTGACTCTGTTTATGAGTGAATCACTGAATCATGATTCATGCAAAATACTCGTTTTGAATAAGAAGGTATTACTTGTGTTCTGGTGAATTCGGTCCTACTCTGTGCTCTTGTTGTTCTCTCAGACTGTGTATTAGAGACGTGTTTGATTCCTTACGCACCCACTGTCTGTATGAGCCGATGACTGAATCATTGATTCGTTCAAAACCATGGAGTCATTCAGTAACACACTGTTATCTTGTTTGTCAAATAGAGCACAATCAGACAATATAGTGTGAGAAATGGAACTATATTAATGCTTGTTTATCGAACTGTTGTATAATATTGCATTTGCACTCGTGCAGATAATCTGTGTCCATTAGATCATGTGATGTGAGACCAACTGACTGGACATTCAATCTTATTACACACACACTTCACCAATAAACCAATAAATGGACATGAGCTAATGATGTTAGTGTGAAGGGTTTGATTATCTGAACCGTGACACTAACAGTGAGACGATCAGTTATCAGAGCTGAGTGACCAATCAGGATGGAGTATTACTGTCCTGTGTGTGTGTGTGTGTGTGTGTGTGTGTGTGTGTGTGTGTGTGTGTGTGTTTGAGGTTAATCAGACGGACGCTGTGTTGTTGACAGACCAACGCTGTGATGTTGTGCTCCTATCAGCTACAGAGGACACACACAGAGACAGGACTCGAGTGTGTGTGTGTGTGTGTGTGTGTGAGAGAGAGAGAGATCTCAGGACGGGGGGAAGCGCGGGACAAAGACGGTCTGTTTGCTGCGTCTCGTTGTTCTCCTCTTTATCTTCAGTAGGAGGGTTTGGGAGACGGGGCTCAGGAATGTCCTCTTTCCCAGCATGCACCGCTGCACTCCGTGTGACCTCTGTGTGACGGATGCTTCAGTGTCCAGACCACGTCTGACCCATCTCCTGCAAACATGAGCATCAGTCCTGTACCGTCAGTCATTCTCCAGCAGAACTGTTTCTCACATTTATAACACGTCTAGCTCATTTCTTGAACAAAGCCCCAGTTTATACTCTGACAACTTAATTAAACATTAAAATTAAAAAAATAATAATAATCAATTAACAATTAAATGTCCAAATGTATTTGATATTTGAGCTGTGAAGTGTACCAGTGAGGCAGAACAAGTGCACTAGTATAAAAGTGATTGTGTTTGTGTTCTGTGCTGATGAAGGTTTAGTGTTTAAACAGACTGTGACTGGAGAACATGAGCAGATCATGATCAGAATATATCTGCAGTGTGAGAATTCACAACAACACACAGACACGCTCAGTTCAGCCTCGCCAAATCCTCCTCACATTTGCATAATCTTGAGAGGCCCGAGACACACACACACACACACACACACACACACTCGGCCCACTTGTGTGGTTTAATGGCTCAGCAAACACAGCAGTGCAGCTTCATGCAGCGTTTCATCTACAGACTGTTCTCCATGAGTCAAACAGCCTCGATCTGTCTGAAAAACAACAACTATTTATTCTTCATGCACATTTCCAAAGAAGTTCATACATAAAGAAATCCATATCACCAAGTAAAATTAATGAGATGAATAAATACACACAAAAACATAAAAAATACTCAGAAATGGCTAGTAACTTTATAAATTAATTACAAATAAATAAATTAATAAATAATATATAATATAATACATTTCATTAAATGTGACATTTTGAAGTGGATGGACTGAAACAGTAAACCCATATTCCTGTAAAATGTAGCCTACTGTAATGATCTGTTTTATTTATAGCTGTAAACATCTTGCTTACTTTATTTTAAGTTTTGACTTGAAATGGCTTTATCTAAATTTTAAACCTATATTTTAAGTATGTATAAGTGTGTTCTGGCATTAGTACACGCTAAATTCATTGAATGAAGAAATAAGGCATTGTTTAGTTGCAAATAACACTATTGGAGTATATTTTACAACAATAACAAAAAATACTATTTGAGTCTTTTTACTTCCTTTATTTGTGAAATTTACTAGCAATTTCTGAGTGAAAATTGAATCCAACACTAAATTATTTTCAGTGCTGCATAAGATCTTCTCTTAACAGTAACCAAAAAAATAAATACAAATTCAACAGAACCCCTAGTAGATGTCTAAGCAAACTGAACATGTCCTAGATTCATAATGAATAATTTAGAGTAAGCAGAATAGTCATTGATGCAGTGTTTAGGGTCGGTCCAGGCTCTTGCTGTTTGTGTTATTGAGCTGTAGTGCAGATGGACAGATGGACTCTATAGGGAAGATCTCAGATTACAGATGGAGCGAAACGCAGCGGGAAGAAAACACCTCGTGTTTACCGCTGTGTGCCTTCACACGTGAACAGCGAGGGGTTTTAATCCAGAGCGGCTGACAGCTCGCTCTCTCCTGCTTTCTCTCCTGCGCTGAGACCAATCAGCCTTTCTTCACAATCCTGGGAACCTCCTAATGAGGCCAACACCAGCTGCTCTGAGGACACTTTTGCTCAAAGTTTACAGTATTAGGCTATAAAATACATGATGTCGGCGGGTAACAATGCAGGTCTTGTTGTGTTGTTCCATTGCTGGCTGAAATCATAATCTCCCTCCTCTAATCTTCGTCTGGGCTTGGAAACGCTTATGAGAGATTGAGGTCAAAAACCCATTAAAATCAGCACATTAAAACTGAATCAAATAAAAAACCCTCCACACATCAATCAGGAGAGAGCTAGGAGGTCATGTGACTCCAGGGATCCGAACGGGCCAATCAGAGCAGGCGTGAGGACAATAGGTATTAGTGCTGTTCTGCAGGAGCCTAATTCAGTGTGTCATCTGTGACACATTCACATTCACACTGAAGAACCCAGCACACAGCTCTCAGATCAGTCCTGGACGAGCCTTGCTTCTGCGCTCGGTGCTTTAGCTTGGAGAAGTCACTTCTGCCAGAGCACTGCTTAATTTCACTGCTTCCATATCATGTCTTCTTTAAGAAGTGGAAAGAAAACATCTAAAATACACATTTAAGACTCTGTTTTATTGCACTTTATCTATTTACATCTGTAGATTTCAATTTCTTTCCATATCTTTAAAAGTTTGTTTCTCCACTTCAGCAGCACTGACAAACACCAAAACTTCTGAAGGATTTTACTGAGGGGTTTGTTTGTTTGTTGATTTATACAACATTTTATTAAGCATATTAATTTGTTTCTGTCTGTTCACAGTATTTTCTGATTTATGGAGTGATAAAAAGAGAAATCCAAAATCCCTTCTGTACAAATGTCACGAAAATCAAACAAGAATTTTGAATCTGGCTTTATCCTACTTTTAGTTTTATTTTCCTGAAATGCTTGCAAATTAGTGCAGATTTTTTTTCATATAAGGCCTTGTGTGTTTTTAAACGAAAAAACATAATGCAAAACAAGCTAAAAATACAAGCTAGCTAAAAATTCACCTGTGGAGCCTTTAGAGATTAATCTGAATCTCATTATTTATACAGCATATTTTTCAAATGATAAACACAACTAAAGCAATGAACATTTGTTAGTTGTTAGTAATCCAGTTTTGGCTGAATATTCTGTATTTACAATATGATTCTTGTTGATTCCTAGATGAAGTTCATAGTGTTTCATTAGAGGTTCTTCAGGTCAGTGTCTTGGTTTATAGCACATTAGAAAACATGAAGGGTCTTTAAGAAGAACCTTTATTTTCCTCAGTTCAGACAGCCCTTGTGTGTGTGTGTGTGTGTGTGTGTGTGTGTGTTTATTCTCTGCTGTGCTGCTGTAATTCATCAGTATGACATGAAGAGAAACACCTCCAGCTCTGACTCTTTCACTCTCTTAACCGTCTGTTAATGTTTGTCAGAGACGCACAGAACATAAAGCGGTTGTTTGCTAGTGTGAAGAAAAGTCTTGAGGTAAAAGATTAGAATATAATTACCCGTAATAATTATAATCGGTCATAATGACGCTAAATCTGCATGTTGATCTGGAATCACACTGTAAACAATGATTTATTATTAGAGCTTATCAGAGAATAGACTATTTTACTGGAAAGACTCAAAATTTCACTTTAATATAATGCATTTATTTGCCGTTTCTTTGTTATTATTTGTAAAACTTGATCAATTCTACACCATTTTGTTGAGTGTATGTAATTTGTGCTGTAATATCGCACACGTCTGGTCTGTTTCAGCTCATTCTGTTGATCCTAATGGCTGGTGTTTGGCGAGCCACCCTGTAGCTGGAGTTGAGGTTTGCGTCTGGTCATTACGGGTCAGTGTTTGACCTCACCTCATCCAGTTACCGTGTTCTTGTGGCTTGGCAGAAGGTTTCATTCTGCATCTCATGGAGGTTATTCAGATCTGGACTGGATCTCCAGAGAGCTCTAGACGAACCTCAGAAAGTAATGTGATTGGACTCTCGCTTGACCTGTCTTCAGCATGTTTTAAAAAGTGATCGAACCAGAGACTCACTGTAGGTTTGAACTTTTATGGATTTATAACTAGCTGAGATGCAAACTGAATCTCTGAGATGTCAGTAAAATTTTCATAACCTAGTGGGAATGACAGCTAAACATTCTTAGAAGGTGTTTTTGTTATTTAGTTTTCTTCCTGGTGTGTAAATGCAGTTGTTCTGCTCAGATCAGATGAAATGAAGCGGAGCGTCTTTTGTGAACAGCTGTGTTAGCGTGAGCACATACAGTAGATCAGATTTACTGCACAGAGCACATTATCAGCTTTTTCTTTTCATCTGTCACTCAGATTCTTTATTTTGAGAGTCTGTTGCTCCGTATGCTTACAGATGTGATCTCAGACGAGTTCAGATAAGCAGAGAGTTAAAGACAGCTGGAGAAATGAACAATCCCACAGACAGAGTGAGATTAGGACCATGATCCTCTGCTCTGAACGCATAAAGCCTACCATTTAGCTCTCACTCTTTGCTGGGTTTTGGCGGTCTGTCTATTACCCTGAGTTTAAACACGTCTTGGGTAAACCTTTTCAGAATCACTGGAGGACGAATTAAAGGTGATGTCTTAAGGTAATTGGATTTTTTTTTTTTTTTTACTTTATGAAAATGGGATTTACATCGTGAAATAAAAATATAAATCTATTCAGTTAAAATATGCATACAATTTTCAAAAAAATAAATGAATTATATATATATATATATATATATATATATATATATATATATATATATATATATCTGAAAGACATTTTCCATTTTCCTGAATAAATTTTTTGATATATAAAAAAATATAAATTATCTATTTAATAAAAAATATTTATAGCTGAAGGATTTTTAATATGTATTTTTAATATTTAACTTAAGTTTTTGTTTTTTTCTTTTCTGAAGAAAATTTGATTTGATATTTTTGTTCTGAGTTTTCTATTTAAAAAAAAAAATTGTGATATGCATTTTTGTATAGACATATTGCTAAAGATTTTTTATTTATTATTTATTTATTGTATGTACATTTTCTGAAGATGTGAGCACCGTTCGTGCAAACTTTACTTCCATATGATTCTTGTGTGTTTTTACTGGTGGTTTTATCACAGTGCTGTGCGGTTGCTAAGGTGTGTGGGTGGTTGCTAGAGGGTTTGTGATCAGAGTCCTGCACCATCCTCTTATATTCTGACTGTACAGACATTTAAGTATTTTCACCAGTGCTTGTGTATTAATTGTAGGTTTCTCATTAGTGTCGAGGGATTGCCTTCAGCTCTGTTTTCTGGCTCTAATCTGTTCTCCTGGGAATCTCCATAGGGGTCCAGAGGAAGGCGGATCTGGATACTATAGATCCAGTTTGCCTGTGAAAGGCTGAGGTCTCACACACCCCTCTCAGGGTAACTAGAGATGCTGGTTTTGTTCACCTGTAACGTAAGCTGCTGTCTTTATTAAATGCACCGGCTCTGTGTTTCCGACACACCTAACAGATGCTCACACGCTTTCATTTCCACTTATTTGATTTGTGTGCCATGGGAGTGAAAACATCCAGTGCAGTAGGAGGTAAACTCACTCCAGAGTTTATCTGGGCTGGTTAAAAGTGCGGGTTAGTGAAATTGAACGGGCCCGACTGTGATTGGATTCTCCATGGTAGAAAAAAATCCAATTAGCCGTGCAGCGCCCGCAGTCAGTCCTGCTGGGATTACGATCCATCTAAAGTCCTGCGAGGGAGTGATAAATCCAGCACACGCACAAAACAAACAGCCTGCGCCCATCCCGAGGGTGTGCAGGGATCGAGTCTGTGGAGACCATTCAGTGATGGATGTGGCGTTTCCCACACGTCTGAAACACACTGGAGCTGCTGGAAATACACAAAACATGCGATAAACAACAAATAATGTCACCACTGTTTTCATGTATTTGATACTTTGAAACAAAGGTATATTATTTATATGAGTTATTATATAATATTGATATTAAAATATACAATTATTCTATACAATATTTATAAAGTATACATTTATTGATATTAACATTTCATATATAAATATTACAATATTATATATTACAAAGTATTTATATGAAAGTTATTTAAAGTTTAAAGTTATTTCTGTTCATATATGTATTAATAATCATTCATACATAAAGTATTATATAAAATATGTATATTAAAGTCTAGAATTATTTATTTTAATATAAAAAAAATAAACTAAAAATATTTGATATGAAGTATAACATTTTGTGATTATTTTGAAACCAGAACAACGATTAACACTTACCCAATTAAGATACACATAATATGTTTCCAATCTTATTAAAAACCAGACAAGACCACAAAAAATAATTACAAACAATATGAAATTTTAAGGGACAGTTCACCCAAAAATGATTTAAAAATGTTTATCTGCCAGGGCATCCAAGATGTAGTGGATTGAAGTTGTAGACCGTTGAAGTCTATCAGTCTTATAATGGAAGTAGATAGGTATAACGGCTAAAAGATACAATAAAAAATATTTAAAAAAACATACACAAACAGAAACAAATTAAACCCTGTGGCTTGTGTGGAAACAATTATTTGTAGAGGCAAAAAACAATGCAACAATTCATGCAATGTCCAAACTGAACGGTTAGGATTCTACTGAGTGCATTCTCGGCAGCAGGCACATGAGGCGTCTTCTTCTTCTTCTTGCTTTATGGCGTATCACCGATTTATAAGTGGATTACTGCCACCTATCTCTCAAATGGACCATTGACACTCATACAATCTAAATTAGGAGTGCCAATGATCCACTGTGATTGATTGGTTAAAATTGAGGGAAAGTATGAACTATTTTTACATTTAGTCATTTTGCAGACACTTATCCAAAGCCACTTACAAATGGGCAATAGCTATTCTAGCCAAAATACACCTTTGCAGACGGTGTAAACTTTTTGCGTGGCAAACATATACATCTCTATGAGTCTTATGTAATGTGTGACAAATCACAGAATCACCAACTGCTTTGGCAAATTGATTTTTATACCCAAACACTTTCATTTCACGCTCAATAAATAAATGCAGTGTGTGACTTTAGGAATGAGAACAAGCCGTGAACAGCATCGCCAGTGATTTCTGCTTGTTCTTATTGAACATGCATGTGTCCAAACCAAGCAAATCCATAGTGTTGGGCGATATGGTTATTTTTAGTTCGTCATATGGTCAGCCCGTGAGATCCATGATACACAATATTATCGTGCATGTGTGGAGCAAGAGAGAGACTCTTTGTTCTTGTCATAGCAGAACTATTGGGTGTTTTAAACCATGCAGGTGTGTGAGAGACAGCCTATGGAATCACCAATAATCAAAAAAATATACTTTCAAACATACTGATAAACTAATGTTAACTATAAAAATACTGCATTAATAAAAGCTAGTTCATATATAGTCAGACGCAACTGTCATATCACCGTCACATATGCTGCATCTGTGCACGGAAGTTATCAGTCTAAATCTTCTGCAAAATCAGACAACGGTGAAAATCAATAGTAGATTTAATTTAAAGTCCAACAGTTTAAAACTAATATTAGACATAAATGAACATGTCAAATATAAAGTATTCAAAACAGGTAAGTTGATATATTTGTAGTAAAGTTGAATTGATGTACGATGAATGACGATGTACGTCTGTTTGTGGATGGAGACATTGAAACGGCCAAAACTCTGTATTTTGCATGCATCACATTATAGTGCGGAGTGCATGAAAATAATAACGAGGCGGCACATCGAACTTATCATTCATACTGGTTCTCACATAGTCCTTCTACTTCACCACATAGTGTGTGTTATAAGTTAAGTGATCAGTCTTTAAGAGAAGGACCACATGAGAACCACTATGGATGATAAGTTCACTCTTGTTATTATTTTTCTTTATTTGTAATTAAAGAAAAGAAAGAAATAATCTCTCATGTATGAGAAGAGCGTGTTGTTGTGTAGAAGCAATTTAATGTGTGGGACACCAACTCCTCGTTTTCTATCTCTTTCATTTCATGGATTTAACGAGTTATCCGAGTCAAAGCGTTATAAATTCTTCAGCGAAAGGCTCTAACCCTCTTTTGCGTGTGCACACTGTGTGTGTGTGTGTGTGTGTGTTTGAAATGCGGCGCTGAAGTGAAATAGTTGGGCAGTTTGGCGAATTATAATAGGCCGCCTAATAAAAATACAAATATTTATTGTTATTATAATTTAATACATTAATAGGAGAATGAGCCTAATATCATCAGAGAAATCTGCTTATGTTGATATCTCTGACTATCGTCGATACACGATACCATCATCTATCAGCACACCCCTAGAGCAGCCATCGCTGGCTGTATGTCACGCATGACGCTGATGCTTTGACGCTTTACGAGCTCGGCCGTGGCTCTCTTCAAACACGTCTGCAGGGAGATTTAGAGTTATGTGCTGGGAAACATGCTCAGGGCTGATACTAGCTTGTGCTGGCAACAGAAGAGGTGAAATGTAATTAGGGCTGAAGGCGGGTTGGAAATCCTTTGAAAACACAAGTCACAAATTCCCCAGCCTTCAGTCCTTCAGCATTTGCATGACAATCAAGAGAGAGCTAGAGAGCTTCTGTAGTCGGGCGAGGTTTAACAAAACGTTCCCTCAACGTGTCCCATTCAATCTCTGACTTGTTTTACACCTTTAGTGTTTATACAGCATCTGACTTTAAAAGCTGGCCTTAAGCGGGTGTTTATGGGGTCGTTTTGTTAGGAAATAAGGAAATGTGTCTCCAAGCGCTTGCCGTAGACATGCTGTGCAGCGCTTGTTCTTCTGACAGTGAAATATGTGCTTCACATTGATGATGTCAGCGTGTCAAGAGGCTCTTCTAGCTGGGGATGTCTGGCTGTTGTCATGGTGAACTTTGCTGAAACATCAGAAAAAGCCTCTCAAATCACGCATCTGTTAAAAATATAGTGACAAAACTCTATATTAATTGGCTTGATAAACTTTTTTTTTTGTCACAGCATGAGGAATAATATTGATTAGAAGCATGTCACCATTGACTTTGACATTTGATTTTCATATTTTATAAAATTGATTTAATCTTTTCATATTCTCATGTCATCATCATGCTTTTCATACATTGTTTTTCTAGTGAGCTAGTTCTTGATAGTTGTTAGCGGAGATACAGTCATCCAGAGCTTGTTAACTTGTTAACTTGTTAAATGAGGCTCCTGGGAGCATTTAAGTGGTTTAAGACCTTCATCCCGTGTCCAGTCATTACAGTGTGTCTGTTCTCCAATTACACGATTGGCCTCCTACACCTGGACATGAAGAGTGGACGTGAGGATGCTCAGAGTTTAAACGGCAAGAATCGTTCATCTTATCGTCAGCTTTGATGTTCACAGTTAAATGAAACATTGTAGCAGTTAAATATAACTTTGTATCAGGTACAACAGTTAACAGTTAAATGTAAAATTGTAGCAGATAAATCTAACAATTATAGCACTTACATACAACAATGTGACGATTAAATGGGTCACTATTAGATCATTATTTTGTGTATTTGGTGTAACAGAATATGTTGACATGCTTTAATGTTCAAAAAACACATAATTTCTTTAAATACTCTACATTATTTTAGGTCCTCTATGCCCCACCTCTCTCAAACCTTCCGAAAACCCAGTCTGCTCTGATTGGTCAGCTGACCCAGTGCACTGTGATTGGCAGAACACCACAAGCACTGAAACCACGCCTTCTTTCTTTGCGTGAACATTTGGGCAGCATTATGCACCTATTTCCACACAGTGATGTAGACATGTGGGGGCGTGTTTGAACGTGACGTTTTAGAGGGGCATGGCAGAGTCTTAACTTTGATAAAGAATATCTCTTTTGATTTGAGACTTTAGTCTTTGCAACTTTACAGATCTTCTTCATGCACCAAGAGCTTGTAACACTCCAGATAGAAATGTAGTACTGAAATCGCATTATATGACCCCTTAAAATATACTGTAATATTCTAGCAATTAAATGAAACATTGTAGCAGCTAAATGTAACATTTATAACAGGTAAATATAATATTGTACCTGTTAAATGTGACATTTGTAGCCATTAAAAGTAACATTTTAGCAGTTGTGTGTAACCTTTGTAGCAGGTAAATATAATAATGTAGCACCTAAATGTAACTTTTGTAGCAGTTACAGTAAATGTAACAGTGACCATTAAATGTAACATTTGTAGCAGGTAGATATAATATTGTTGCAGTTACATGTAACATTTGTAGCAGTTAAAAGTAATATTTTAGCAGTTGAATGAAACATTGGTAAATGTAACATTTGTATCAGTTGAACGAGAATGCAAGAGTATCACCCTAACTGCAGAGTGTCTGTTTTTGGAATATAGCACACTGTTGTGTATGAAGTGTGCTGCAGGCCTTCACTGCGGAAGATGTGAATGTGAACATCACAGCTGACAGTAATGTGAAAGATTCTTGGCGTTTGAAGTCACTTGTGCTCCCGGCAGACACTTTGAAAGCGCTGAGAGTGAATGGATGTATTGTAGACTTTCAGCTAGTGTAAGCACCCCTACCAGTGCAGACGCCCTTAACGCTGAAGGCCCTGCCTGGGCAGTGAATGCTCGGCCTGCTGGGATCAGAGTCTCTGGGCTCTATTGTTGAGAATGGAGAGAGTGGGTCTGTCTGGTCAGAGGTTGATGGACCTCCTCCTGCTCCATGTCACGGTCAAAGTCTCCGCGTTCAATGGGACAATGCATTTTTACCGTGCCATAAACCAGACACTGAAGCCAAACATGACAAAGCAGGGAACATGATGGGTGTTTATCATGAGAAAGAGCGGCCTGCGCTGTGTGTGGTGGTTTGGAAGGGTCTCCACCTCCCCATTGGACGGCTTATTGTACTTCCTGTCCACTGATGATTGGTGGACTCTGACAGGCTTTGTGTTTGGCTCCTGATGATTGGTCAGGCTGGACGTTATTAAGCATAAAGATTCAGAATGAAAGAAGCTCTGGAGGTTTTTACTGCCGCTGGAACTCATTCACGCAGATGACAGCTGAAGTGACATCAGTGACCGAACGTGAGCGTAAAAACATTTCTGATTATAGAGACTCTTTTGAGTTCTGACGGACGCCAAGTATAAAATACTTAATGGCTCTTTGTATTGTATCAAGCAAGGTGATGTTCATTTCACCAAAACTCAACTTAATTTTCTTCTATTTGCATTTCATCATGGAAAATAATGAGAAAAGTGCAAAAAATACCAGAATTAAAACACAGCACTTATTTTACAGTAAGTATATCATATATAAATATTTTAATAAATGTAAAAGTGATTTAAGTGTGTGATTTAAATCCAGAACTTTACTTTACATTAATAGCTGTTTTCTGTGTAGCAGGCAATTAAAAAATAAAATAAAATAAACAATTATACAAGAAGTGTATAATATATAAAAATTTTTTTACAAATAATTAAATAATAAATTCTAATAAATGAATTGGTTAAGTAGATACAAATAAATGAAATAAAAACGTAATAATTAAAAAGTGTTGAAGAAAGAAATTTTTCAGAAATAATATCTAAATATTTAAATACAAATGACTGATCATTTCTGTGTAGGTATAATAATCTGAAATTGGACAGATATTGGTTGATTGATTGATCTAATGTGATTATGATAATCTCTCACAATGATTTTAGTGATAAATGTCACACGATGAACGAATGTTGCTGAAAAACTGAAATGTCATTTTAGAAGTTCACATCTGTAAATGAGTTAGTATCAGTGATATGTAGAATGCAGTAGTGTTGAATGATATTTCTTGATGAGTAGATTCTGTCCATCACTGAAAGCTTGTAATAACAGCAGTCTGAAGCTGATTGTTTCCTGACACACAACGGTCTTAATAAACACCCCTCCACTCAAACCGGCTGGAAAGAGTTAACAAGCCCTTCAGTCCTAACAATACCGACCACATTTAGAGCACTTGACGTCCGTTTACTGACCGGAAACAACAATGAGGCTGATGTTCGTTTGTCTAGCTGCTTAATTTACCCTGTTTTCTATTAGCTAACATAAAGCAGCTCTTGAGTGTAGTCTGATTAGTCTGTGTTGACCCAACTAATCCGTTAATGAATCCGTGAATGAGACGGTCTCTGCTAGTGACCAGACGGGTCCAGTTTATACGAGCTCCTCCATGATGACTGTGTTTGAGACGCTCAGTAGTGTTTGTTATGAGGTGCTTGTGTGCTGACCATGAGAGGACAGATGTTTGAGTCAGCAGCTGTGCTCTGAAAACACATTCACTACGCATGTACACACGTAAACACACACAGCACAGCACGGTGCTCAGTTAACAGTGAATCTCTCGACTGGTGTTTTCATGAATCGTTTGTTAGCCGCACATGTCACTGAGGATGTCACATTTCAGTATGTAATTGATTTTATTCCTCATGAGCTGTGAAATACTGACATTTCTTTCCTTCTGAGACTGCAGTTTTTGAAATGATGTTTTAGTAACAAGGTTCAGGAGGAGCATGTCAGATACTTAGCCTAATCAACACCGGTGGACCACAATATAGTTATCAATCCCATAATATATATATCGCTGACTTACCTCTATGCATTGAGGGTTTATCAGCATCCCTCCTCCAGCCCATCTCCTCATTTCAAGTTCACTTTGTTAATAGAAGGGGAAGTGGGAGTACTCTAGATTCGGGCCATTCCCGAGCTCGGAGCCCTTCCCCGGATAGCACGCCAAATACACATACCATACCTCAGCTAATTATATGTAAGCGTGAACTAGTGAAACAAGACAAGCATATAGAGCACAGGTATCATGGACTGAATCAGCTCAGACGATTCACTCACTCACTGAATCATCTTAGATGACTCACAGAATCATTTCAAATGACTAATTAGGCCAGTTTAGATGACTCATTGTGTAAGCTCAGATGACTTACCGAATTAGTGAAAATTATTCACTGAATCATTTCAGCTGACTCCTTCAACCAGCCCAGATGACTCATTGAATCAGCTCAGATAACTCAGATAACTCAGATTCAGATAGATTTATGGGCATGTTGAATACAATCTGTACATCGCCAAAGCTTTAATAACACTATACAAACAAATTTACAACACACGCGCGCGCATTTCAGGTGACTCACTGAATCATTTCCAATAACTAATTTATCCAGTTCAGACGAATAACTAAATGTTTTCAGATGACTCCTTGATCCACTTGAAATGACTTGAAATGATCCGTTCAGATGACTCACTGAATTGTCTGATTTTTTTCAGTGAATCGTATTATAAAGCACCCAGTGACTCAGAAATGACTTGAGTTCAAACTGGTGTACTTTAAAGAGATGCTCCGTGTGTGAGCTGTGGATGTATCTGTGAGCAGCTTGAGTTTGAGCGCTGTGAGTCGCGTCTGAATGCAGCTGGATCTGCTCTTTATTAAACTCAATGAGTCATTTTTCATGTTAATGCTGTCAGACGCATAATAAAACTCTGCGCTTCATTATCAGTGCTCGGCTAGTGTCAGTGAATATGCAGATTAGTGTGTGTTTGTGGACTCTTGCTGACAGAGCAGAAGCAGATATCTAACAGCCAGCAGACTCTCGTGTCCATTATGTAGCTTTTACTCTTATTGAATGCAGTTATTGAGCCCTTCTTCCTGGTTTTATCCTGAACTAGTTGTTCAGATTGCTCTGCTATTCAGTTGTCACAAATACAGGGCTGTTTTTCAGGTTAAACTGCGACCCGCTCCACATTCGGTAAGTGTTTCAGTGGCCAGACCCATGAAGTCCAGCGCTCCGGGCCTAATGGGGGTCCGATCGATAACGTGAAGCTTTTACCACTGAATAACATCCATCCATACATCTGCTGCTCTGAGAGAGAGATTCAGAAAATCAATGAGAGACTGAAAATGTGCCGATTTACAGAGACAGAATGGAAATATTATAAACTCATTCCAGCCTGCGCTATCTGACCTGAACCAGTTTCACATCCCTGAACCAGGACAAGCGCTGCGTCACTGATGCAGGAACCAGTCCAGTTCAGGGTACTTCAGCATCAGACACATTATTCTCAGTGTTTTCAATTAGATTACAACTGTTTGATTGTAGAAATGAATCAAGGGCTACACTCTGTTCAGTTTGCATTCCCTGATCTGAACCACAGATACTTTAAGACTGTTTTTGGGTCTGATGGGTGGATTGATCACTTCTGTTAATCGTTGTAGGTATAATAACCTACACTGTAAAACAAATCGGGTTTCTGAAATTTTACCGTAAAAAATACAGTAATTTTTTTTGTAGATTTTATGGTTTTAGCTTAAATTTACAGTTAAATATCTTCATTTAACTGATTTAATGTTAATATACCAACCTACTGAAGTACTGAAATCTGTTTTGTATCTTTGTAATGCACTGATAACCACCAAATGCAGCTGGTGAAGAGAAAGTCACATGATGAACCAAAGCCCATCACAAGCAGCTTTTAAACAGTAACACACACATGTAAGGTGCACAGTCGTTCACACAGACACTAAACACATCCGTTGTATCACACATGAGACTGACATAATGCAATTAACATTCATTAAACAACATTGGATGTGACACACAACCCTAATATACAAAATTGGTAAGAAGAAACGGTTATTTCAACCAAAACATATCAAATTTGAAATGCAACGGTTATTCACTGTAAATTATACAGCCTTTCCCCCTTACCAAAACGGTATAATTATGAAACATTACATGTAATGTCCAATACATTTAACAACATACATAGTAGGGGAATTTACCGTAAACCATTTAACAGATTTTTACTGTAGCATTTTACAGTATTTTACCGTTAAATTCACAGTCATTTTTCTACAGTGTAAACATGGACAGATGTTGGTTAATTAATGGATCTGTCACTGTGATGTGATTGACTGAATTGAACTGGTTCTCTTTTGTCAAATACAAATGAAGATATGTATTCAAATGTTCTGCTGTTTTTGTGGAGTCGAATGGATTAATTTCACATGAGCTTTATGTCTCTTTTGGAGCTTCAAAGTGTGTCGGTCTCATTGGTTTTTCTAATATGAACAAAACCAGCAGAAGAGAAGATGAGTTCAGGCATTCAGTGTGGTTTCAAATGAAAGACTTATTCACATGCATTTAAACAGCACTTATTACTTTAACATGATTGTCTCTCAAAAATCACCAGTACATTTCACAGATAACTGTTTTTGCAACATTGACTCTTCTAGAAGTGAACTGAACCGATCTGAATAGTGACTGTTGTCTTGTGTACCGCACACGCAGCTGTTGTTCATGTGTTCAGGACATCTCTGTGTGATCGCAGTGATCATGAACGCTCGTGAGAGTTGATCTGGAAGCACATGAAGGTCCTGAACATGTGCTGTGATCTGTTCATGCTGTTTGATTCTCACCTCAGCATCTGCACTCATTAGTGTGCATGTTTAATTATCATCAGTGAACCTGAGCGAGCGTCACAGATGTGCTGAAGCAACTATTACACCACACTTTCTCATGCTATATTCTGCGTCTGATGAAGTTGTAGTAATTGTGTTGTTGTTTCAGTATCAATAACTGTTGTGGTTTTTATTAATGTTTTGAACATTTTTAACGACTAGTAATTTTCATTAATTGACTATTATATATATTTTTAAATATTTTACAGTATTTTTCCCTTTTAATTGTGTGTGTGTCAGTGTGTGTGTGTCGGTGTGTGTGTGTCGGTGGGTGGCTGGTCTGACACGCTCCGTCTGTCTCTCTCTGGAGTCTCAGAGTCATGGAAACCTCGCACTCGTTCAGATGGAAAGAGGCCAGGCCCACCTCAGTCTGATTTCTAGGAGATTTGGGCTGTAAATCTTGTAAATATCCCTTCAGACGGGCTCCATTGTCCTGCTTCTGTTTCCCGGGCTGCTGCGTTTGATCCCGCAGGATTGGGATTCATTTGATCCGTGTGTGTTTTAATAGTATTCATTTCCACCTCAATACTCACACGCTCCTATAAAATCATTTCATATTGATTCAGAGTCTCAAATTCCCTGTTAAATTAACCCACTTTCTCATTGAGACGGCACAGACGATCAGATGAACGTCTCCGTCTGAATCAGGCTTATTATCATCCGCTAAACCTTGAAACCATAAAAACACTTTAGTGCTTCTAATAAAGCAAAACTGATACAGAATGACATATATATTTAAAAAATAACTTTTTTCTTTCAGGTATTGCCAAGCAACATTTCTTAAGTTTAACTTGGTCTACTAAAAATAAAATAGAAATAAAAAAAAAAATATTCAAACTACATAGACATCTTATATATATATATAAAACAATAAAAATGTCAAAACATTTTTAACAAAATGTATAATAAAAATAAATAAATACAAATAATTCAAAATATGAATACAAACATTTGTTATAAAATTATACAGACATATTCAAAAATCATAAAAATGTGAAAAACAACATTTCAAAAACAACAAAAAAATAAAACAAAAATGGAAAATATAAAAATAAAAACTGATTTGAAATATTAACACAAAGTCAGTGATTTTAGATCATGCGTGTGCATGTGTGTGCGTGCGTGTGTGTGTGTCAGTCAGTGTGTGTGTGCGTACGTGTGTGTGTGTGCGCACGTGTGTGTGTGTGTGTGTGTGTGTGTGCGTGCGTGCATGTGTGTGTGTGTGTGTGGTTGATGTTGACAGCGGTGAGGATTGTTAATCAGTGATGTTTTATTGGATCTCAGTGGTGTTTGTGTGTTTGTGAACCGAGGCCCTGCTTTATGTTGGAGGGGCCGACTGGGGCTCCACAGGGCCCTCGACATGCACTCAAGAGAGAGCACTGTCAGACAGCCAATCAGAGCGCAGATCCATTCATCCTGGAAATATGGTGCCCCCTACACACACACACTGAGACACACACACACACACACACTGAGACACACACACACACACACACACTGAGACACACACACACACACACACTGAGACACACACACACACACACACACTGAGACACACACACACACACTGAGACACACACACACACACACACTGAGACACACACACACACACACACACACACACACAGAGACACACACACACACACACACACACACACACACACTGAGACACACACACACTGAGACACACACACACACACACACTGAGACACACACACACACACACACTGTTTTGTATATCTGCCGCTGCACACTGACCCTGGATCAGCTCCTGTAGTTCTCCGCTCCTCTGAAGCATCAGATGTTTCTCAGAGGAACAGAGATCTGAGACCGCAGGAGAAACTCTTTCTGAGGAAGATCTGAGCCGGTAATGAGATCTGCTGTGACTCTGAGAGACTGAAGTCCTGCAGATCGGACTCATTGTTCAGAGTGATGAAGAAAACACTTTGAGCTGGATAAAGTTTCAGCTCGTGCTCTTTTGTGCTGATTGTGGTGTGAGCAGGAGAATAGAGACGCTCTGAAAGACTGATCATTGGCCTCTGTGTCACGGGCCAAACTCCTATAAGAGACGTCAAAAGAGCTTCCTAATGACGGCCATAAACCCTCTCCCATCAGCTCACCAGCAGGACTCACACAACATCTGCTTCCTGAACAGCACGTCCTGATTTTGCCAAGTTCGATGTGTTCCTAGGTCAACATATTTTGTTGACCCTGGAACAACATTTTATTTCAAAAATATATTCTTAACCATATCCCTACACCTAAACCTAACCTTAACCATGAGTAATCCCTAAAATCAGAGGAAATGATAGATGAATGACACTGATGTACAAGCACCAAACACTGATTTTAAGCGTAAATTTCACAAAATCTAAAAACTGGTTCTTCAAATCTGATTGGTTAATCACAATGTTGTTCCAGGGTCAACAACGATGTTGTCCCAGGAACATGTCTCACTTGGTAAAATCAGGTTCTGCTCCTGAACACATCATGAGACACACATCAGTACTGCTTCACTACTGAGGGACCACACTAACACCAGCACCGTACTGAAAACATGCACTGCAACAGAATCACAGTCAGAAACATTTTATTATTCTCATAATTCCAAAGTATTTCAGCTAGTTTGTAGATTTCTCATTTCTTATTATAATTGAATTTTAATTGTACTAAAATTATATAAAACTGGAAAAAAAGTAAAGAGTAAAATCACTGAAACTGTAACTAAAATTAAACAGAAAATAATAAACAAATACTGATAGGCCTATAATAGTATCATGATTATAGATAAATCTTGCATATAAAGTTAGTTTTTGGTTGTATTTTTTTATATTATTTGGCACTATGTCCAAAGCTTGCTTTAAATATTTTAATTCTCTCTTATGTATTTATTTATTTTCTGTTTTCTGTGTTGAGAAACGAGGCAGAATATGAGATAAAGTGAATCATTATGTTTGTCTGCATGCGGGACTGAGTGTGAAACCCAGATTCTACAAATATTTGCTATTATTATTTAGTTTGGGATGTTTACTTTTTGTTCTAGTTCTTCTGTTTTTCCTCTGGAGCTTTGTTAAGGTGCCATATGATAAAAAGTTAAGGATTATTATTATTTTATTAAAGGAACTTGCATTGTGTTTTTTTCTCTCAAACCCATGATGTTGAAACTACAGGAATGTCACTTGTTTGTCATTCTCATGTAATGAATAAGAATAACACACACACACCCCCTCACACACACACACACACACACACACACACACACACACACACACACGCACACACACACACACACACACACACACACACAGGGAGAAGCGCGGTGCTGCTGTAGCGTGTGCTGATCTGTGAGGACTGCGAGCAGGAAATGTTTAACCTCTATTGAGTCAGAGACAAAAGCTGGTGTGTGTGTGTGTGTGTGTGTGTGTGTGTGTGTGTGTGTGTGTGTGTGTGAGTGTGTGTGTGTGTGTGTGCGTGCGTGCGTGCGTGCGTGCGTGTGTGTGTGTGTGTGTGAGGGCGGGAGGCTGGAGCTGGGCTCAGTCTCTTCTGACGCTGCTCAGGAACACACATCAGCGTCTGACTGCTGCAGGATCACTCGTCCAGGTCTGTCTTCATCACTCTTTACTCTGCGTCTGATGGTGGGCTTACGGAGGGATTTCAGGCTTTAGTGAAGTGATGCTGTCCTACAGTTCAGAGCTGAGGTTTGCAACAGCTTCATCTTTAAAAAAGAGAGAAATCATCATATAGTGTTGAGTTGTTTCGCTCTGTGATGCTCTTTCTGGTGTGTGTATCGTCCCGGCTGTGTTTCCAGAAGCCTGATCTGATCTGGTCTGGTCTTTCATCAGTTTAGACTCACAGTGCTCTCGGGAAACGCTGCTCTGATTGTTCTGTGACTCCTGAAGCTTCAGGAAAATGGCACATTGTGTGTTTCCAGCATCCTCTGCACATATGAGCAGCATTATAGTTTGGTTGTGTGAACTATTAGTCTCAGACAGGACTGAAGCAGATCCAGGTAGTTTGTCTCTGATGTCTGTGTGAATTCTGAATAATTCATATCAACTCTGTCTGTATGCTGTGCAGTATGTGTCTCTATTAAAGCTCATATTGACAGTGTTGGGGGTAACATGAGTTAGGGAATCAGTAACTTTGTAATTCAACAGAAAGATCTGAGTTACCTGTGTCTGTGTTCTCCAGGTTCTCCAGGTTCTCCAGGTTCTCCAGGTTCTCCAGGTTCTCCTGATCCGGACACTGAAGCAGATCTTCTCTGGTGAGTTCATGTGATGTTTCTCTCTCTGGAGAACAGGAGATGTGTTTATCTGACTGTGTTTGTGTGAGATCCTGATCACTCTTCAGATCGATACTACTCACCAGTTCAGAAACAAGATTAGGCTGAGATCCTTCAAGTCCTTCGGTTTTTAAGACACGCAGGAAGTCGATTTAGTGCTAATGGATCAGAACGAGTCTTGATGCTTTAAATGTGTATCACTGCTGTGCTGAATCATGGGAAATTTAGTCTGTCGTCTCATAAATGGCTTGATTTCAGCAAGATTGACCACTGTTCTCCATCGAAGCACAGATCCTAACCCGGACAGTCAACAGCTCATCAAGAACACTTCGTTTGCGCTGTGACTCTTTAATTGAGAGGCAGAAGAAACATCAGAGAATATCTGTGTACTGACTAAACTAAACCACATCCGGAGACTCATCTGTACTCAGAAGAGAGATCAACCTGACAAAACCTGAGGTTCATTTGTAATATCAGTATTAATATAGAACAAACAAAGTGTCTTTCAGGTGTAAAAATACAGCATGTTTTCTGTTAGGGTTAGTTATAGTATTTATAAATAGCTGTATAGAAAAAACAATAGATTTTTCTGAATGTCCCAATTTAAAGCTGCATTAATGATGACAACTTCAAACTAGTTCATGTAGACACGCTATTCTGTGAGTGTGTGTGTGTGTGTGTTTTCTTGTCAGTGGACACAGAGAAGTAGAAGTGTGTGTCTGCAGTAACATGCTGACACAGTTGCCTGAATAAACATGAGTCTTCAGCATATGAAGGAGCTGTAGATGTGTTTGCGTCTCTCTAATCAGTCACACGCCACTTTGCTTCGCTGTCATTCATCATCGCCAGCTGGCTCCTGATTGGCTGTGAGGGTCGGGGGCGGATCCTGTGATAGATTACAGGATCGGTGAGATGTGATAGATTCACGTCCTCTCTCTGATGACTGTACACATGATCTGTAGTAAGGAGAGCAGACGGTTCGACAGCGAGGAGGTTCTCTACAGGTGATCAGATGTAGCAGCAGGTCTGAGATCAGCGGTCATATGAGCAGCAGATGCTCCCTGCGTCTCAGTGAACACCTCAGTGTCTCTCACGCTGCGAGGACAGTGTGCTCACTTCATTACTCTGAAGCTCCACTGCTGCACACCGCTTTATGAGCTACACTTCAGCTTTAGCTGTTAGTGTGCACTATACAGATAGTGTGCACTGTAAAGATAGTGTGCTGTTAGTGTGCACTGTAAAGATAGTGTGCTGTTAGTGTGCACTGTAAAGATAGTGTGCTGTTAGTGTGCACTATACAGATAGTGTGCACTGTAAAGATAGTGTGCTGTTAGTGTGCACTATACAGATAGTGTGCTGTTAGTGTGCACTATACAGATAGTGTGCTGCTAGTGTGCACTGTAAAGATAGTGTGCTGTTAGTGTGTACTATACAGATAGTGTGCTGTTAGTGTGCACTGCACAGATAGTGTGCTGTTAGTGTGCACTGTAAAGATAGTGTGCTGTTAGTGTGCACTGTAAAGATAGTGTGCTGTTAGTGTGCACTGTAAAGATAGTGTGCTGTTAGTGTGCACTGCACAGATAGTGTGCTGTTAGTGTGCACTGTAAAGATAGTGTGCTGTTAGTGTGCACTGTAAAGATAGTGTGCTGTTAGTGTGCACTGTACAGATAGTGTGCTGTTAGTTTGCACTGTAAAGATAGTGTGCTGTTAGTGTGCACTGTACAGATAGTGTGCTGTTAGTGTGCACTGTACAGATAGTGTGCTGTTAGTGTGCACTGTACAGATAGTGTGCTGTTAGTGTGCACTGTAAAGATAGTGTGCTGTTAGTGTGCACTGTAAAGATAGTGTGCTGTTAGTGTGCACTGTACAGATAGTGTGCTGTTAGTGTGCACTATACAGATAGTGTGCTGTTAGTGTGCACTGTAAAGATAGTGTGCTGTTAGTGTGCACTGTACAGATAGTGTGCTGTTAGTGTGCACTGTAAAGATAGTGTGCTGTTAGTGTGCACTGTAAAGATAGTGTGCTGTTAGTGTGCACTGTACAGATAGTGTGCTGTTAGTGTGCACTGTACAGATAGTGTGCTGTTAGTGTGCACTATACAGATAGTGTGCTGTTAGTGTGCACTGTACAGATAGTGTGCTGTTAGTGTGCACTGTACAGATAGTGTGCTGTTAGTGTGCACTGTACAGATAGTGTGCTGTTAGTGTGCACTGTACAGATAGTGTGCTGTTAGTGTGCACTGTAAAGATAGTGTGCTGTTAGTGTGCACTGTACAGATAGTGTGCTGTTAGTGTGCACTGTACAGATAGTGTGCTGTTAGTGTGCACTATACAGATAGTGTGCTGTTAGTGTGCACTGTAAAGATAGTGTGCTGTTAGTGTGCACTGAACAGATAGTGTGCTGTTAGTGTGCACTGTAAAGATAGTGTGCTGTTAGTGTGCACTGTACAGATAGTGTGCTGTTAGTGTGCACCGTAAAGATAGTGTGCTGTTAGTGTGCACTGTACAGATAGTGTGCTGTTAGTGTGCACCGTACAGATAGTGTGCTGTTAGTGTGCACTGTAAAGATAGTGTGCTGTTAGTGTGCACCGTACAGATAGTGTGCTGTTAGTTTGCACTGTAAAGATAGTGTGCTGTTAGTGTGCACTGTACAGATAGTGTGCTGTTAGTGTGCACTGTACAGATAGTGTGCTGTTAGTGTGCACTGTACAGATAGTGTGCTGTTAGTGTGCACTATACAGATAGTGTGCTGTTAGTGTGCACTATACAGATAGTGTGCTGTTAGTGTGCACTATACAGATAGTGTGCTGTTAGTGTGCACTATACAGATAGTGTGCTGTTAGTGTGCACTATACAGATAGTGTGCTGTTAGTGTGCACTATACAGATAGTGTGCTGTTAGTTTGCACTGTACAGATAGTGTGCTGTTAGTTTGCACTGTAAAGATAGTGTGCTGTTAATGTGCACTATACAGATAGTGTGCTGTTAGTGTGCACTGTAAAGATAGTGTGCTGTTAATGTGCACTATACAGATAGTGTGCTGTTAGTGTGCACTGTACAGATAGTGTGCTGTTAGTGTGCACTATACAGATAGTGTGCTGTTAGTGTGCACTATACAGATAGTGTGCTGTTAGTGTGCACTATACAGATAGTGTGCTGTTAGTGTGCACTATACAGATAGTGTGCTGTTAGTTTGCACTGTACAGATAGTGTGCTGTTAGTTTGCACTGTAAAGATAGTGTGCTGTTAATGTGCACTATACAGATAGTGTGCTGTTAGTGTGCACTGTAAAGATAGTGTGCTGTTAATGTGCACTATACAGATAGTGTGCTGTTAGTGTGCACTGTACAGATAGTGTGCTGTTAGTGTGCACTATACAGATAGTGTGCTGTTAGTGTGCACTATACAGATAGTGTGCTGTTAGTGTGCACTATACAGATAGTGTGCTGTTAGTGTGCACTATACAGATAGTGTGCTGTTAGTGTGCACTATACAGATAGTGTGCTGTTAGTGTGCACTATACAGATAGTGTGCTGTTAGTGTGCACTATACAGATAGTGTGCTGTTAGTGTGCACTGTACAGATAGTGTGCTGTTAGTGTGCACTATACAGATAGTGTGCTGTTAGTGTGCACTATACAGATAGTGTGCTGTTAGTGTGCACTATACAGATAGTGTGCTGTTCGTGTGCACTATACAGAGAACTTTTTTTTTTCATTTTCATGTAATTATAAGTGACATGCAGTTAAATGTCTACACTCAGTGCACTTAAGTGTGTTCCTTCTGTAATAGAAGCATGCTTCTTTCTGATTCTGCGGTCTCCCTGATCTCAGTGGACTGTGTGTTATAGCTGATCATTTAACACAACAACCGCTGTGTGTCTCTGAATGTGTGCGTTCAGCTCTAACGTTGGCATTGTGACGGTGAGCCGCTGCAGTGCATTCTGGGTGACCTGATTGACTGATCTGAATAGCTGTGCTTCTGTTGACCTCCATAAATCACAGAGCTGTGGATCAGTACAGATGGAGGCCACATCCAGCTCCTGACGAAGCTGCTGTTAGACGTCCTGTTTGTGTGCGCAAGAAGTCAAGTGTAGGAGAAAACTGTAAATATGTAAAACTGCATGAAGTCACAATTACCTTTTTCTCAGAATTGTGAGTCAATATCTCACAATAATTGCTAAATGTAAACTCAAAATTGAAAAAAAAAAAAAAAATTCTTGCAGTCTTGCAAAAAAAACCAATTAATTCTTGCAATCAATTTGCAATTATGACTTTTATGTTTATATCTCATATTTAAGAGTTATTAATTTTCAGGTGTAAAATCTGAATTCTGAGAAAGAAAAAAATATATTTATTGTGATTGCAAGTTGCAATCTATAAAATTGCAATGTGAGTTTTTGATTTCCAAGATGTAAATTTAGAATTCTATTCTAAATTAGAATTATCACTTTTTTTTGTTTCTCAGAATCACAAGTTTAGGCCAGAATTGTGAGAAGAGAATTTGTAGTAGGCCTAGTTTTTATTGTATTTTTATGGGGAGGAAACAAGCTTCTGTATCAGTCAGGTGCAGGTGCAGTGGAGCAGGTGTAATGCGGTGTGTGTGTGTCTGTGTGTGTGTGTGCGAGTGTGTGTGTGATGGGTCAGCAGTCAGTCCAGTGTCGGTCTGATCAGGTCACTGCTGAAGACGACACACAGAAATGAAGCTCAGAGCTGGGCTTTCACATGCTACCTTTCCAGTAGAGTAAAGTGCATCAGTTACAGGTCATAATGATGAAATATCACCAGGCCCGTGTTCTTGTGACTCTGAGAAGTGTTGTGAAGGATGGACCTGTTGATTGTGCTGGTGTTTTAGGGCTCTGAGCCGCTCGTCCGTGACTGATTCTCTCACACTCTGAATGGGGTTTTGTTCGTAGCTGTGCTCTGGGATCGTGGGGTCGTGGCTTTCGAGGGCAATGAAGAGGAAATGATTTCTATTCACCTGCAGCGCTTGAATGAAGAGAAAAGAGCCACACAATCCCTGCATCTGATGGGAAATATACTACATCTATATCCCTCACTCCATCTATATATACACAAGCAGTTTGGATTTGTTAATGCTTTCGAAATAGTGATTTCTGAAGATCATGTGACACAGAAGACTGGAGGAATGATGCTGAAAATACAGAAATAAATTACACTTTAACACAGATTCACACAGAAAACAGATAGTTTACATTATAATAATATGATAATAATATAATAATGTAATAACGGTTTATTGTTTTTATTATATCAGATGAATGGAGCCTTGGTGAGCAGAAGAGACTATTGCATTTTGCATAATAGATGCATTTTGACACATTTTCAGATTGTCTTGCATTTAATTGCCTTTAAATAATGCACTTTATTACAGTGTCAGATTATGAAATGATTTCTAAAGATGCATTTAAATATTAAAAACAAAAAAGCACTTAAGTTCAGCTACATACACTTGATTTAAGTTGGATTTAAGTCTTGGTTTCCTGCACTGGTTTCTCACGAGTCACGTAGTGCCACACTGAAGGTGAAAGACTTACATTAAATGTGCTTTCATCGTCCCACACAATGGGGTGTCAGGTTGGTGTGTTACAGGCACAATAGAGGCCGAGCCGGACGGGATCGTACACTTCTACACTCCACGGACACAATGAGGGTCTTTATGTGTGTGTGTTCAGAGGGACAGTGGAGTGGGAGTGAGCTCTCCTCCAGAGGAAACCTTTGAGACGAGCAGGTGGAGTCTGAAGAGAGGCTTTTCACCAGGGACTCACTGAGAGGCTTCAGTCCCACACACACACACACTCACACACACACACACACACACTCACACACGCACACACACACGCACACACACACACACACACACACACACACACACCGACACACACACACACACACACACGCACACACACACACACTCACACACACACATGATTGATGGAGAATCAAGTAAAGCTGAGCTGCTTCAGTCCAGTTAGAGTTCATCTGGAGATATTATTGACCTTATTCTGACCTTTATTTGATCAGAATCACTCAAGTTTTCAATTACTCTAAACTATGAACCATGTTGGTGGGTTTGCATGGATAGACTCTGGTTAGAGTTTTGTCTAGTTCAGTGTAGATTTGTCTGAAGGACTAAATCTGTGGCTGTGTCCCAATTCACTTGCCCTAGATAGTGTGCCACATGAGGATAACGGCCCAAATTATAGTATGCTACAGGTGGAGTACTAAAAAAAATAATCATGGCATAGTTTACCATGAAGCATTTGCAACTGCTTGATTTCATTTACATCAGTAGCATGGTATAGGAAGAGTTTATTTGTTTATTTGTAATATTCAGCTGTAATTTCAGCATTTATCAGTGCATTTTTAAAATAAAAAAGGGGTTAATGGCACTGCAAACTAACATAAACAAACAATGAATGATTAATAAAGCCATTAAAATATATCACTGATTATTATTTAATGTTAGCTAATCCATTCATGCATATTACTGGGACCTCATTGTAAAGTATTACCAAATTATCATAATTTCAAAATGCATTTATTCACATTGCTTAGAATCATTGTGAATCTGTTAACTGTATTCAGTTTAAAAGTATGCACATGGCTAAATATGGCTAGCTGTGGAACAAACAATATTAAGTTAGTTCATATACGGTACTGAATCAAACTGAATCAAATGCAGTTAGTTCATGTATGACACTGAATCAGATGCAGTTAGTTCAAGTATGATACTGAATCAAGCTGAATCAGATACAGTTAGTTCATGAATGATACTGGATAAAGCTGAATCAGATGCAGTTAGTTCAAGTATGATACTGAATCAAGCTGAATCAGATGCAGTTAGTTCATGAATGATACTGAATCAGATGAAGTTAGTTCACGTATGATACTGAATCAAGCTGAATCAGATACAGTTAGTTCATGAATGATACTGAATAAAGCTGAATCAGATGCAGTTAGTTCCCATATGATACTGAATCAAGCTAAATCAGATGCAGTTTGTTCATGTATGACACTGAATCAGATGCAGTTAGTTCATGAATGATACTGAATCAAGCTGAATCAGATGCAGTTAGTTCATGTATGACACTGAATCAGATGCAGTTAGTTCACGTATGACACTGAATCAAACTGAATCAGATGCAGTTAGTTCACGTATGGTACTGAATAAAGCTGAATCAGATGCAGTTAGTTCACGTATGTTACTGAATAAAGCTGAATCAGATGCAGTTAGTTCACGTATGATACTGAATAAAGCTGAATCAGATGCAGTTAGTTCATGTATGACACTGAATCAGATGCAGTTAGTTCACGTATGACACTGAATCAAGCTGAATCAGATGCAGTTAGTTCAAGTATGATACTGAATCAAGCTGAATCAGATGCAGTTAGTTCATGAATGATACTGAATAAAGCTGAATCAGATGCAGTTAGTTCACATATGATACTGAATCAAGCTAAATCAGATGCAGTTTGTTCATGTATGACACTGAATCAGATGCAGTTAGTTCATGAATGATACTGAATCAAGCTGAATCAGATGCAGTTAGTTCATGTATGACACTGAATCAGATGCAGTTAGTTCACGTATGACACTGAATCAAACTGAATCAGATGCAGTTAGTTCACGTATGGTACTGAATAAAGCTGAATCAGATGCAGTTAGTTCATGTATGACACTGAATCAGATGCAGTTAGTTCACGTATGACACTGAATCAGACTGAATCAGATGCAGTTAGTTCACGCATGATACTGAATAAAGCTGAATCAGATGCAGTTAGTTCATGTATGACACTGAATCAGATGCAGTTAGTTCACGTATGACACTGAATCAAGCTGAATCAGATGCAGTTAGTTCATGTATGACACTGAATCAGATGCAGTTAGTTCACGTATGACACTGAATCAGACTGAATCAGATGCAGTTAGTTCACGTATGATACTGAATAAAGCTGAATCAGATGCAGTTAGTTCACGTATGATACTGAATAAAGCTGAATCAGATGCAGTTAGTTCATGAATGATACTGAATCAGATGCAGTTAGTTCACGTATGATAATGAATCAAGCTGAACCAGATGCAGTTAGTTCATGAATGATACTGAATCAGATGCAGTTAGTTCATGTATGATACTGGATCAAGCTGAATCAGATGCAGTTAGTTCACGTATGACACTGAATCAAACTGAATCAAATGCAGTTAGTTCACGTATGATAGTAAGTTCATGTATGATACTGAATTAAGCTGAATCAGATGCAGTTAGCTCATGAATGATACTGAATCAGATGCAGTTTAAACATGTTTGACACTGAATCAGATGCAGTTAGTTCATGAATGATACTGAATCAAGCTGAATCAGAAGCAGTTAGTTCATGAATGATACTGAATCAGATGCAGTTAGTTAATTTATGACACTGAATCAGATGCAGTTAGTTCATGAATGATACTGAATCAAGCTGATTCAGATGCAGTTAGTTCATGTATGATAGTAAGTTCATGTATGATACTGAATCAAGCTGAATCAGATGCAGGTAGTTCATGAATGATACTGAATCAGATGCAGTTAGTTCATGAATGATACTGAATCAGTTGCCGTTAGTTCATGTATGATAGTAAGTTCATGTATGATACTGAATCAAGCTGAATCAGATGCAGTTAGTTCATGTATGACACTGAAACAGATGCAGTTAGTTCATGAATGATACTGAATCAGATGTCGTTAGTTCACGTATGACTCTGAATCAGATACAGTTAGTTCTTGTATGACACCGAAACAGATGCAGTTAGTTCATGAATGATACTGAATCAGATGCAGTTAGTTCACGTATGACACTGAATCAGATGCAGTTAGTTAATGAATGATACTGAATCAGATGCAGTTAGTTCATGAAGGATACTGAATCAGATGCAGTTAGTTCATGAAGGATACTGAATCAGATGCAGTTAGTTCACGTATGATAGTTAGTTCAGGTTTGATACTGAATCAAGCTGAATCAGATGCAGTTAGTTCACGAATAATACTGAATCAGATGCAGTTTGTTCATGTATGACACTGAATCAGATGCAGTTAGTTCACGTATGACACTGAATGAGATGTAGTTAGTTCATGTATGACACTGAATCAAGCTGAATCAGATGCAGTTAGTTCATGTATGATAGTACGTTCATGTATGATACTGAATCAGATGCAGTTAGTTCACGTATGACACTGAATCAAACTGAATCAGATGCAGTTAGTTCATGTATGATACTGAATCAAGCTGAATCAGATGCAGGTAGTTCATGAATGATACTGAATCAGATGCAGTTAGTTCATGAATGATACTGAATCAGTTGCCGTTAGTTCATGTATGATAGTAAGTTCATGTATGATACTGAATCAAGCTGAATCAGATGCAGTTAGTTCATGTATGACACTGAAACAGATGCAGTTAGTTCATGAATGATACTGAATCAGATGTCGTTAGTTCACGTATGACTCTGAATCAGATACAGTTAGTTCTTGTATGACACCGAAACAGATGCAGTTAGTTCATGAATGATACTGAATCAGATGCAGTTAGTTCACGTATGACACTGAATCAGATGCAGTTAGTTAATGAATGATACTGAATCAGATGCAGTTAGTTCATGAAGGATACTGAATCAGATGCAGTTAGTTCATGAAGGATACTGAATCAGATGCAGTTAGTTCACGTATGATAGTTAGTTCAGGTATGATACTGAATCAAGCTGAATCAGATGCAGTTAGTTCATGAATAATACTGAATCAGATGCAGTTTGTTCATGTATGACACTGAATCAGATGCAGTTAGTTCACGTATGACACTGAATGAGATGTAGTTAGTTCATGTATGACACTGAATCAAGCTGAATCAGATGCAGTTAGTTCATGTATGATAGTACGTTCATGTATGATACTGAATCAGATGCAGTTAGTTCACGTATGACACTGAATCAAACTGAATCAGATGCAGTTAGTTCACGTATGATACTGAATCAAGCTGAATCGGATGAAGTTAGTTCATGTATGACACTGAATCAGATGCAGTTAGTTCACGTATGACACTGAATCAAACTGAATCGGATGCTGTTAGTTCACGTATGATACTGATTCAAGCTGAATCAGATGCAGTTAGTTCATGAATAATACTGAATCAGATGGAGTTAGTTCATGTATGATACTGAATCAAGATGAATCAGATGCAGTTAGTTCACATATGACACTGAATCAGATGAAGTTAGTTCATGAATGATACTGAATCAGATGCAGTTAGTTCACGTATGACACTGAATCAGATGCAGTTAGTTCATGAATGATACTGAATCAGATGCAGTTAGTTCACGTATGACACTGAATCAGATGCAGTGACTTCTTGAATGATACTGAATCAGATGCAGTTAGTTCATGAATGATACTGAATCAGATGCAGTTAGTTCACGCATGACACTGAATCAGATGCAGTTAGTTCATGAATGATACTGAATCAGATGCAGTTAGTTCACGCACGTATGAAACTGAATCAGATGCAGTTAGTTAATGAATGATACTGAGTCAGATGCAGTTAGTTCATGAATGATACTGAATCAGATGCAGTTAGTTCATGAATGATACTGAATCAGATGCAGTTAGTTCACATATGACACTGAATCAGATGCAGTTAGTTCATGAATGATAATGAATCAGATGCAGTTAGTTCACGTATGACACTGAATCAGATGCAGTTAGTTCATGAATGACACTGAATCAGATGCAGTTAGTTCATGAATGACACTGAATTAGATGCAGTTAGTTCACATATGACAGTTAGTTCATGTATGATACTGAATCAAGTTGAATCAGATGCAGTTAGTTCATGAATGACACTGAATCAGATGCAGTTTGTTCATGTATGACACTGAATCAAACTGAATCAGATGCAGTTAATTCACGTATGATACTGAATCAGATGCAGTTAGTTCATGAATGACACCGAATCAGATGTAGTTAGTTCATGAATGACACTGAATCAAACTGAATCAGATGCAGTTAGGTCATGTATGACACTGAATCAGATGCAGTTAGTTCACGTATGATACTGAATCAGATGCAGTTAGTTCACGTATGATACTGAATCAGATGCAGTTAATTCACGTATGACACTCTGAGCTCCTCATCTTCAGAGGTAAAGGACTGTGTGTTGTGTGTGAATGCACCGATAGAAGCTTCTACAGCAACAATAGCAGTGAAAGCATTGGTCAGCGGTGGTCAGCACATCTGAGCGGGGCTATTGATCAGAGACCAGCTCACATTAGCATCACAATCACACACATTAGCAGCTCTGCTGACACACACAGTTCACACACACACTCAGATCCGTGTGGAAAGCATCCCACACATCAGAACACTTTGCTTTACACACTGTGAGGAGTTGATTCTGCACTGCAAACATGGTTTTCTCTCTCGTTTTCTGGAATAAATGTCTCAACATCAGAGTTATTTTAGTATCACTTATCAATAATATTTTGACTTTGTATTGCTTTCATGTTAATTTTGGTTATGCTTTTGTTGTCACTTTATGGGCAATTTATTATTTTATTTGTCTTTTTTTATTAGTTTTTGTTGCTTTTTAATACATTTTAATTACATTTTAATAAAAAAATATTTACAATATTTACAATATTTATTTTAGAACAATATTCAAAATATTTTTTAATAATCATACAATTATATATATATATATATATATATATATATATATATATAAAATTCCAGTGAATATATTTTGATTTAAGAACATTGTTATTTATTCTAGAAAACGATGCAGAAATAGTGATGTAGATCATCATTTTCTCAGCGTTCTTCGTGTTTAAACACTTTCTCGATGATTTGAGATGGTCCCAGTTTGTGAAATGTGTATTTTGTACTAATGCTGTTCTCTAGATGAGTATGAGCTTGTTAAAGCTGCTGTTTGAGATGCTGCACATTCAGCTTTGATTAAATAATCAAAGCATGTGGTTAATTAGCTTCTGATTAGACTGCTGTCGCTGTATAATAGTTCTCTGTTGTTGTAGTTGATGCTGGTGGAGAATCAGAGCGGATGAATGCCGTGTTTTCCTCTTTGCTTATTAAAAAGGTCAGAAGGACTAAAGCAGGAAATGGATTTCTGGAAGCGGTTCGTTGTCATGGATACGGCCCAACCGTCCAATGATTGATCAGCCACAGCTTGCGCATGTTAATGAGTTTGATTCAGAGAGTCGTTCAGAGTTCAAAGGAGTTGATTCTGATGAATCACAGAAACAGTGTTTGCATAGTTTAACTGTTTACATATGCAAATCAGCCCTCATCATCATCAGCATATGAAAGCTATAGTTAAATAAATCCATCAAATAAAGAAGTTTTGTTACTAGTTTGCAAGAAGTTAATTGAAAAACCAAAAGAAAATGTAAACTTATTTTATTTCAGTAAATTAAACCTAAAACTGAAATAATAATAATAATAATAATACAAAAAACACAACAAAATTATTTTTTTAACTAAAATGAAAATGACTAAAATTTGAAAATAAAAACTCATTTAAAATGTTAATAAAAATTGTATAAAAAATAAATATAAAAATTAAATGTAAATAAACTATACTGAATGCATATTGTAAAATAATAATAAAATTATATCGAAAATATTTAAAACTAACTAATATGAAAATGTAAAACAACAGTGGTGTTTTTTTATGTTTCTGAGACTGGAGTCTGCAATGATGGGTAAATCTGATTATTATCTGTGTGTGTGTGTGTGTGTGTGTGTGTTACAGCGCTCTGGTTCTCATGCTAACAAGGCCTGGTGTCTGTAAGGCGCTGCCAGAGATGATGGTGTGTGTGTCTGTCAATGAGAGAGAGAGGAATCTGTGTGGATTGTGTGGCTGTTTGTTAGTCTGAGTGTGTGAGAGACGGGAATGTTAATGGATTCAGGGTTCAGAGACGCGCTGAACAAACATTTGCTTTCCATCGTCTGGAAAACAGCACAAATGAGCAGAAGACAAAAGCAAGTGTCCTTGATGAAGGCCAAGAAACACAAGAGTATCTTTAACCCATTCATCAACTGTTTTCATCTTTAACCCATTCATCAACTGTTTTCATCTTTAACCCATTCATCAACTGTTTTCATGTTCTTCATTCATCAGACTCCAGCAGAACTCAGTTCTCGATTCACTGACATGTTTCTCAGAAAACAAGACTCTGATCTAGATTTGATCTTCATTAAGATTAGCTGTTAGTATGTGAGTATATATTCAGTATACGGGTAGAATTGAACATGCACATCATAGTTTTTAACTAGTGTTAGTAATTAGGGAGAAAATAAAATAAAATGAATGAATGATGAAAAATAAAAACTATATTTTAAATAAAATCTAAAATTGTTGTATTTGTTTAGCTGGATGAGATCAGAGATCATGAACATGTTGTTGAATGATTGTCCAGATGCTCCTCAAACACTGAACTCGGTCAGCGCTGCTGTTTTCATCAAGCGTCCGCCTGATTCATACACACACCATTCATATGATAAACACCGCCATCATTTGCATTCCGCCTCCGCAATTATACAATCTAATGAGGGCTGATGGGGAACGTCTTTGTGTTTGTGTAACAGAGGCCAGGAGCAGACGTCCACTGTTTCTGAACCATATCAGAGCAATAAACAACACTAACTGGAGAGAGGAGTGTGTGTTCGACTCGCTCATGCAACAGAGCAGTGTTCACACACTCACACGCGTGTGCTATGCAGGTCATGTGTGGAGTGTGTTCTGAGTGTGTGTGAGAACATCAGTCCTGTGATCGTGTGGGAAACACTGCTAGTGAAAACACATGTTCTCAGAGTTGATTATGGCAGTGATTACGAGCACCTGAGCTAATATGACTGTAATTATGAACACATTTACAGCTCAGAGTTATGATGGATCTGCTGTGCTGTTTCAGATGTGAGGAGATGATGAACACACGAACAAATGTTTGAGAATAACTGGCCATCACAGACAATACTTTAATGTTATTACTTCATTCGTATTAAAAATGTCCAGTGTTTTGAGGCATTGGCAGTGTTTGTAAATGTGACCCTGGAACACAAAACCAGTCCTAACATTTATACATCGTCTGAAAGCTGAATAAATAAGCTGATGTCTGGTTTGTTCGGAGGACAATATTTGAATATGTTCATATCGATCACAGTTGTGTGTGACTGTGTATTGATCTCTGAATGACAGGGATTCATTCCTCAGATGCAAACATTACATCAGTGACTCATATTCTGTAAATAACCAGACCTTCAGAGCCACTGATCTGGAGACACACTATCATAGTATTATAGAAAATTACATAAAATACTACTAGTGTTTGTTTATATTTGAAATGAATCTAACTGTGTGTGTGTGTGTGTGTGTGTGTCAGTGTTGTGTGTGTCTGTGAACTGCTGCTGTCCTGATCGCACTTGAGGGCGGAGCTAAACTCACTCCAGACGAGGTTCATTGGTCACGAGGCCATGATGGACAGGCCGAAGGACGGCCCACTGGCCCTTCTGCTGCTCCTCCTGGGTCACATGATCAGCGCGCTAGAAGTTCCCCTGGACCGTACGTATCCACACACACACACACACAGACACACACACACACAGCATATATATAATACACTCTAGGGTGAGGAGATATCTGGGACTCAGAAAATAAAATAAGCTGACAAATTAAATAAAAGGTGAAAAAGATACAGAGAGGTGTATTTTAATTGCAAGAACAGGGTAAATCAATATATTTGACATTGAAGACATTATAGACATGGAAGCATTCGCCCAAAGTTGAACATTCTGTGGTGACTTCCAATTCGTAAACCAATAGATTCAAACTCATACATTTATTTGTCATTTTAACTGTTAAGAAACAGAGCATAAATGTGAGAGTCCTTCAAAGATTTCTTATCCTGTTGCGCCCTCTATAGGACCAATGACTAGTCGACTTCTAGCTTAAAGCATCATGGCAGAGCGTTGAAGTCGACTAGTCTGTTCAGATCCTAGTGTGCACTCCTCATCTTCATCATGTACTCTTCACTCGTGTGAGTGAGAGAAAACAGAGACAGTTTATGGGAGTGATATTATCTGAGATAAGCAGCAGATAATGTTAATGTCAGTCAGTATGAGAGATGTGATGCTGCTGATGTACTGACATGATTCTCTTGGCATCTTCAGCTAAACTTCTGGAAGAGCGTAAGTTCCTCACCTGCTGTCCTGAAGGCTGCTTGCTGTGAACTGAGCTTGTTATTTCCTTTGCATATGATATAGTTTTATTGCAGTGTTTGCATGCTGTTGGTACGGCACGACTGCTGCTTCAGTTCTTTTGTAGAGGAAATCTGATGGAATGGTTATTACAGCATTGAGTGCATGTGCTGCAGTAGATTGATGTGCAGTGTTATCATGTTTTGCATGTCGATGGATCCTGTGTGTGTGTGTGTGTGTGTGTGTGTGTCTCTCTGATTGGCTGTAACTGAACTCCCCGTGTCATGTGACCCTCAGTGCCTCAGCCTCCCACAATCACCCATCAGTCACCGAAGGACTACATCGTAGATCCGCGCGAGAACATCGTCATCCACTGCGAGGCCAAAGGGAAACCGCACCCCAGGTGAGAAACCTGTCTGAGCTCGTCATTAATGATCTTCATTTCATTCATTATACTGTGATCAGCTGTTGTGTCCGCACCTGAGACGAGACGGAGGTAAACACCACTGTTATTACAGAGATAGTTCACACACATTCTGTCATCATTAACTCATCCTAACTCAAGGGTAAGATATGACAGAATTAAAGTTTTGGGTGAACTATCCCTTTAACATCAAATAGTGTTGATGAAAAAAGAGAAGACTGAAATGTAGCTTAAAAAAATACTTTACCCAAACCTCTCTTTATGCCCATCAACAAAACAACAAACACATTATAGATTTTTAAAAACAAGCCTCTATAAGCTTTTCAGATTACATTTTTATTAGGAATTAATAGTTTTTGATAGAAGCTTCTTGTTTTTTACCATTAGTCGTTATCTTAATTATGTTAATTTATATGATAAATAAAATTAATCTGTAAACTATACCATGCATGTGAGTTCACACTCTCTAACAATGAAACAATGAAACAACAATGCAGATCAGTAATCACAAATATAATTGTTTAAAGTTTAACCATCATGCAGAAATACTAAATGTGAATAAAAAGCAATATTTATGATGATGAAATTTGATTGTAAAATATGCATATAAATATTATATTACAATTTTTATTGACTGAAACAAGACTACAAATGTCCAGTCTTTTGTCGACTAAACACTGACTGAAAAACATGACAAAGAGGACTAAGTATTTTTATAGCTGACCAAGTTAAGTCATGATTTGACGTTCTTCTTGCCCTCAGCTTCTCGTGGACCAGGAACGGGATGCATTTTGACATCGATAAGGATCCTAAGGTCCTGATGAGGCCTGGCTCCGGGACGCTGGTGATGGACATCAGTGGAGGAGAGCGGTCCGAGGCGTACGAGGGCATCTATCAGTGCTCCGCTCACAACGAGCTCGGCACGGCTGTGTCCAACAGCATCGTCATCCGCCAGTCCAGTACGTCCCATCACACACAGCACCGCTTCACACTCTCAGCGCCTCTGTTTAACCTGTTATCTCTCACTGTTCTGTGTCACAAGACATTCTCAGCATCCTCAGAGATCTGATATTCGGAGGTAAATCTCAACGTTTGACTGTGGTGCATGCGGCGGCTCAATCCTGCAGACAGATCCTCATAGTCACTCAGTGTTTAGATCTCTCTCCTCAACACTTTCCACTCAACACTTCTCATCTACGGCTGAAAAAAAGGGGTTTAAAGGGATAGTTCACCTAAAAATGAACATTTACTGGTCATTTACTCACTCTCAGGCCATCTGAGATGTAGTTTACTTTTTTCCTGAGTAGCACAATTAAGATGCAAGTTAATGCAAGTCAATAGGTTTTTAAAAGAATATCAGACACAGAATCAAAGACCATGTTTTCTGCCAAAAATGATCTGCACTGTTCTACTGAGGAAAACCACACCTTCCCTCTGAATGGCCTGAGGATGAGTAACCTAACATTGAATGAACTGTCCCTTTAAGCTTCACCCTCACAGTTGTGTTGAGTCATGTGATCAATCCTGTTTCTGCAGGGTCTCCTCTGTGGTCTAAAGAGAGAATCAGTCCAATCATCGCACAGAAGGGACAGTCTTTAATTCTGCACTGCCGCCCCCCCGCCGGACTCCCGCCGCCCATCATATTCTGGATGGACAACAGTAAGCCAAATAAAAATTCACTTTATTTTCTACATGCATGTTAGTGAGTATATATACATGTTTTATACATCTCCTAATGTTGAATTAAACTGAATCTTCAGTGGTGTCTTCTCCAATTATTTAGTGCTAAACTCTTAAACTCCTAAATTCCGCCCCTTCTAGAGTGCCACGCCCACATCTCAACATCCAATCAGCTACAGATTAACAGAACTGTCCCGCCCTTTTTTCATTAATCTGTGACACTCAGGTGCACGTTACAATACAGACGGAAAGATCTGCCGCTATTTTCACTTAATTTGCGACTTTCATAACAATAATGAAAATATTACAGTCTTTTGTATTAGATCTTAAGAAACTTCATACATCATTTATCCATTATACATACATCAATAGCATAAAAACTAATATTGAACACTTCATAAGTATACTATATAAAACTTGAGAATTTAAAGAATGGAAAATTAAGAATTGTAATGATTAGGGTTGGAGCTAAACTCTGCAGGAAAGTGGATCTCGCGATATAATAGTTTTTATTTATATTTGTATTATTCATGAAAGTGTACACACTTTTATGCTATTGATGCATGTGTGTTTTTAGTCAACTTTATTAGATTACGGTAAAAACATTTCTGTATATAGAATCAGGTGTGCTACTGTCTGTTATTAGACTGATGACAATGTGAATCAAAAACATTTTTCACTTTGCACTGAATACTGTTTGGCCTCTTAATAAAGTGCTTTTTGTGAGACGTTTTCTACCAATATGTGTGATCTCCTCTCGTTGTTGAATTTTGTTCTTTGAGCATAGGCATCAAAGCATTTCTTATCCTACCATCCTTTGGCACTTAAAATCCAAGAAGTTCTTAAGAATCTTCCTAAGTGCAATTGTTGAAAAGAGGTTCTCTAATATTTTCTTATGAAAATTTCGAAAACATTTTTAAGAAAATGACTATGATTGTATTGCAGATCTCAACAAAGACTTGCTGATAAACTCAATGAAGAACACCTCAAAGCTGTGCTTTTGTACAAGATTTAAGAAAATAGCAGATAAGAATGTTATTCTTCAGAATGAGTCCAGCAGCATGTTTCAGTTTGAATCTGGTCTCTTGTCTTTGTCTTTTAGGCCTAATGTCTGTGCACGAGGCACGTTAGCATAATAAACTTTCCACAATTCGCCAGTCAAAGTCACGACGAAAATAGTTTAATATTTATTTTTAGTTTAATAATATATTAAAAATTTTTCAAGAATTGCACTTGAGAACATTCTTACGAACTCCGTGGAATTGATCTTAAGCAATGTCTTAATTTTTTAAGAAGGATTTTGTGAATCCGTCTCCAGATGTTGAGTGTTTTCTCTCCAGATCACACTAATGTCTGTGTGTGTTTGACAGATTTCCAGCGTCTGCCACAGAGCCGGCGTGTGTCTCAGGCTCTGAACGGAGATCTCTACTTCTCCAACATCCAGCCGGAGGACTCCAGGAGCGACTACATCTGCTACGCCCGCTTCCCGCACACCCAGACCATCCAGCAGAAGCAGCCCATCAGCGTCCGTGTGCTCGACAGTGAGTGCTGTGAATGAACACTATTGAGTGGAGATTGATCACGCTCATGCACTGAGAGACAGAGAGCTCTTTGAGTCCTGATTCCCAGCTGTGAGACACTTCTGTCTGCATGTCTTTGATTTGTGCTGTTGTTTTGTTGTGTTTCAGTGGATTCACTCAATGACACACTGGCAGATTATTTGAATGACACTGATTTGTTTAGTGGTGAGTGATGGCGCCCCCTAGTGACCCTCCTTTAACAACCCCTTGTCCTGCCGGTTAACCAACGCCCGGTTTACCCTAAACTCACCCATACTCCCTCATTCACACACAAATACATCTTTAATTAAAGCCTGGACTAATCGATCTCCGATCTGTAATTGATCGAATCCTCTCCTTTAGAGACTCCGTGATCTTATATCAGAATTTGGGAAGTTTGTCTCTCTCTCTGTTCGTTAATCATCATTAATTTCATTCTGAACTCTGTCTCTTCATCTTCCTGATTTCTGTTATTCCTGTGATGCTTTCCATCTAGTTTTTCTAAACCTTGATTAGTTCTTTTCATTTTAATTCAGTTCATTTCACTTTTATTGTACATTTGTTCAAAAGCAGCTTCACAGAAAGGTTTGTTTCATTATTTGATCATGAAGCTGTTTTCAGTCAAAGCCGAGTGTGTAAGTAATGCTGATATGGCAGGAACATACAGGTTTGTGGTTAATTATGCATTCAGTTAACTCTTGTGCTGTTCTAATGAGGTGTTTCTGGTCAAAAATGATCAGCTTTTCAAAAATGGCTCTCATCACAAAAAAAAGACAAAACAAATGTTACAATTACTGAATGATTACAAAAAAAAGAATAATATTTGACAGTTCTGTATGTTAATCCAAAGCTGGCGTCATCATGAAATATAAAATAGTGATGCTGCACTGTTAAATACAGTATAAACTACTGTCTAGTGTGTAAGCAGCAGGAGCCCACGTGTGTGTCTGCGTGTGTGTGTACGTATGTGTGTGAGTGAGTGAGTGAGCGTGCGTGCGTGCGTGCGAGCGAGTGATTTTGTGTGTGTGTGAGTGAATGTGTGAGTGTGTGTGTGTATGTGAGTGTGTGTGTGTGTGTGAGTGTGTGTGTGTGTGTGATGCAGGGTCTCACTGAGAGTGTTTGTTTCAGATAAACCCGCAGAAGAGCGAGCGCCTGTCTTCATGGTTCCCAGTGAGTCCGTCAGTTCTAAAATGGTTCTGAGAGGAGAGGTTCTAGAGATGGAGTGCGTCGCTGATGGCCTGTGAGTTCAGATTTGGTTTAAAAGATTGTGAAATATGATTTTTGTACATTCCCGTATCTCAGACAGTAGATGGTGGCACGTGGGTTTGATTCCCAGGGAAAGCATGAACTGCTGAAATGCGATTCATCTCTGTTTGCTTCAGATAAAACAGGGTTTCTGTGTTGAACTGTAATGTCCCTCATATTCCCGTTCAGTCCCACTCCTGCGGTCTCATGGGTTAAACGTAACGGTGAGATTCCCAGCGGACGAGCGTCCTTCCTGAACTTCAATAAGACTCTCCGGATCATGGATGTGTCTGAGGCGGACGCTGGAGAATATCGCTGCTTCGCCAAGAACCGGCACGGCTCGGTTCACCACAGCATCAGAGTCACGGTCAACGGTGAACACACAGTCCTTATTCAGATTAAAGCTCTGTTCTGTATTTCTCAACATCATCGCTCAAACTCCTGCTAATTAAAACCTGGAGAACGTTAAACTCACGTCAGACTCATTTATACACGCATATTTTTCACTGAAGACAACCAGTCGTATCTCTCTTGCTCACAAAACCAACCATTCTCTTAATTCCTTTTTAATTTACTTGTGAACATTCATATTTTATATTTCTATTACTATTATTTTTTTAAATCAACCGATATTTAAGTAACAAAACTGACTGATATTTAAATCTCTCACTAAAACAATATTGGCCAATATTTAAATAATTTAGCAAGACCAACTGGTATTTAAGTATCTTAATTTAACTAAACAGATATATATTTAAATACCTTAAGAGAATAGAACAAACTGATATTAACATTTCTTAATAGAACAAACAAACCAATATTTTACTCTCTCAAAAGAACACAACTAACCGATATTTAAATACCTAAATTTAACAGAGAAATTACTGATATATTAATTTTATATATACAATATAAACCAATCCAACTAATATTTAAATATCTAAATTAAACAAAAATGACTGATATATCAATATTTAATAGAAGAAAACCAACCGATATTAAAATATCTTAATTTAAAAAAACAGACTAATATTTTTAATCTCTTAAGTGAATAATACTGACCAAAATTGTCTTATCTTAGTAGAAACAAAAAATAAGCAAATTTAAATACCTTAAAAGAACAAAACTAACCGATATTTAAATACCTTTATTATACAAAAACCAACCGATATTTAAATATCATCATTTAACAAAACTAACCAAAATTTACTTTTTTTTTCAGTAGAAATAAGAAGTAGCTACATTTGAATCTCTTAAAGGAATGAAACCATTGATCAGTTTCTGTTATATATGATCATGTATGATGTTGTTCAGCACTAAAGGCTGTTGTGTTGATTGGCAGCGGCTCCGTACTGGATCAGCGCTCCCAGGAATCTGGTTCTGGCTCCAAAGGAGATGGGCATCATCACGTGCCGGGCCGCCGGACACCCCAAACCTAGCATCCGCTGGCTGGTGAACGGGCTGCCCATTGAGGGTCAGTGACTGTGTGTGTGTGTGTGTGTGTGTGTGTGTGTCAGTGTGTGTGTGTGACGCTGTGCTGTTGGTGACAGATGCTCCTAAAGACCCCAGCAGGAGAGTGGAAGAAGACACCCTCATATTCTCCGAGGTCCAGACGGGCTCCAGCGCTGTCTACCAGTGTAACGCCTCCAACCTGTACGGATACTTACTGTCCAACGCATTCGTCAACATCCTGGGTGAGAAAATACCAAACAAACAAACACTTCTGGTCACAGGAGAATAATGATTCATCCCAGAGAAAATGACCGTATATTAGAAATAAAGCCTGAAGTATTTAGAACTGTTAAGGTTTGCTGCATTCATTATTTTCATGACAACACATAGCACATAAATGCCAGTTCTGATTTGTTACATCTGAAAAGATATGTTGATTTTAATTATTTTTGTAGTCACAATTATACATTTCTCTTTTATGACACAAATCATTAGGATATTAAGTAAAGATCATGTTCATGAAGATATTTTGTCAATTTTTTGCAATAAATATAATGTTTGATTAGTAATATGCATTGCTAAGAACTTCATTTGAACAACTTTTTAAAGATGATTTTCTCAATATTTAAATTTTTTTGCACCCTCAGATTCCAGATTTCCAAATAGTTGTATCTTCAGCTTTCAGATGATGTATACATCTCAGTTTTAAAACTGACTGGTTTTGTGCTCCAGGGTCACAGATATAAAGTGGAAGTGTGAGTGATGATCATGTGATGTTGTTTGTGTTCCAGCGGAGCCGCCCAGAGTCCTGACGCTGCCTAATATCATCTATCAGGTCATTAGGAACAAACCGGCGCTGCTGGAGTGTGTGGTGTTCGGCTCGCCCGTCCCCACCATCACATGGTGTGTGTGTGTGTGTGTGTGTGTGTGTGAGAGACTGTTTACTGGAGCCTTTCTTTTTAATTGGCCTTCATTAGAGAACTGCAGGCATGATTCTGCCGCAGTGCATTGTGGGCCGTCTCTCATGACTTGTTTTGGCTGTGGAAATTGTGTACTGCAAATTTGAGGCCAGTTGTTATCAGTCTGTCCATATAAAAACCAGAGTGCGTGATGGGATTGTCTTGACCAGGTTTAAGGACAGTCGCTCCAGCATGTTGGAGGGGAATGCTTATGTGTTCCATGAGAACGGAGCGCTGGAGATCCACATGTCTCAACCCTCAAACAGCGGGAAATACACCTGTGTGGCCAGGAACAACCTCGGCATCTCCGAGAACCACGTCTACCTGGAGGTCAAAGGTGAGAGATTCAGCACTGAGCCCCTACATCACTGTCCTCTGAGACTGGGGGGAAATAGAGAAAAACTAAAAATATGATAATAATAATAATAATAATAATAATAATAATAATAATTAAACTAAAATAATAAAAATAAAAACTATTTAAATAAATAAGAAATTGAATAACTAAATATTAAAAACAATCATTTGAATAAATCTATTATAAAAATGGACAATAAATAGATATAAAAGGATTTAAACAAATCATAAAAAAGTATTAAAATAAATATTTAAAAACAGTGATTTGTAATAAATAAATGATATAATATTATTTAACTAGCCTAATTAAAACAATTATTAAAACGAATGTTAAATATATAACTTATATAGCTTAATACATTATTAAATATTATTTAGATAAATAATAAACTGATTTATATAATTACATAGTTATTGATGATTTAAATAAATCAATAAATGATAAAAATGTATATCAATAAATAATGTAAGAATATACATTTTTCAAATAATATTTTACACATTAATTTATCCACAGCATAATTATTATTATTTTTTTTAGTTTTTAGTTTTTATATAGATGACTTTTAAATTTTATGTTGGGGATAATTAAATTTGGGTGTCCGTGGCATCTTAAAGACTGAAAACCTCTCTCTAAACAATTCTTTCTATAGTGAGTTGTGTGAGTGTTTTAGTATGTGCTTATGCTGCACTTTTAAAATGAACAGACATGGATCTTGGTCTTAATAGCTTCACTATCCCATGATGCATTGTGTTTAGAGGCTCCAGGCCTTAGCTTGCATGTTTTTCACTTTTCAAATGGCACTTAAGTGCATCTCTGAAGAGCACAACAGGAAGTGTGCTATCTTAAGAGCACTAGGAAATGATCCATCGGTGGATCATCAGACCCGATGAGTGATGGAGACTCACAATGCTTTGTGTGATGTTATCAGGGTTTGACTGGATGAGAATGTGCTGAGGTTTGCTCATCTGTAGCGTCTCTCTCTAGAGCCCACGAGGATCCTGAGGCCGCCGGAGTACCAGGTGGTCCAGAGGAACAGGGACGTGGTGTTCGAGTGTAAAGCCAAGCACGACCCGTCCCTCGTACCCACCATGACCTGGCTGAAGGACGACCGAGAGCTGCCCGACGATGAGAGGTCTGAGAACCACACACTGTCTGATCATCTCATAATCTGATGATCTTTCACCTTTGAATATTATAGCTTGTATCCAAACCATTTTCTAATATTTTCAAAACATTTTAAACAGAAAAAGTGTGGAAAAGCACTTCTGTATGCTTCTTTAAGTAGAGTGTTCCGCTAACAACAGCAAGATTATGGGTTTGATTTCCAGCAGACTGAGCATGCATGAACTGATAATAAATATGCACATTTCATTTCAAGGATAAAGGCATCTGCCTAATGCAGAAATTTACCAATTAGTTTTTATTTGTTTTATTTTTTAACTGACCCTGAACATACAGTAATATGTGGGTTAAAGTCATCATAGTACATTTCAGAAATGAGCAATGAAATGTTTCATATTTTAGTCTTTAAAAACATTTAGGTGAGTAACAGTTTGAGTAGATGTTGTAGAAAAGATGAGGATCACTGGCAGGTTTTAGATGTCATTAGCGTTCACGGGATCAGTTTGAGTGTCTGCTGATGAAGCAGCTCTGAAGCTAAAGTACTGTGAGGAGCCGGTCTGAGGGTGTTGTGTCTGATCACAGGTTTAGAGTGGACTCGGACCGTCTCACCATCACAGACGTCACAGAGAGCGATGCAGGGACGTACACGTGTATCATGAACACCACGCTGGACCAGGACTCGGCCAGCGCTCAGCTCACAGTGGTCGGTGAGTGTTTGTGTGCTAACCAAGGACTAGATCCAGTGTCTCTCTGGATTCATTTAGATACAAGGGATTTTACTGACATATAATATTAATAATAGCATAACGTTAATGATAATGATAATGATAATGATGCTAATACTACTACTAATAATAATAAGAAGAAGAAGAAGAATAAGAAGAAGTAGAAGAAGAAGAAGAAGAAGAAAAGTTAACTAAACAAGTAGATAAAAATTTATTTAAATAAGTATCATTTACATTTACATTTACATTTAATCATTTAGCAGACGCTTTTATCCAAAGCGACTTACAAATGAGAACAATAGAAGCAGTCAGGTCAACAAGAGAACAACAACAGAATACAAGTGCCATGACAAGTCTCAGTTAGTCTAGTATAGAACGCATAGCCAGGTGTATATAATTTTTTTTTTTTTTTTTTAATTAAATGAAAAAGACAAGAAAAGGAAAAGTACTGGTGTTAGTAGGTTAAGTGCAGGCGAAAAAGATGAGTCTTTAGATGTTTCTTGAAAGTGAGTAAAGACTCCGCTGTACGGATTGAGATTGGGAGGTCATTCCACCAGCTGGGCACAGTCCAGGAAAAGGTCCGTGAGAGTGATTTTGAATTTCTTTGGGATGGCACCACAAGGCGTCGTTCACTTGCAGAGCGCAAGCTTCTGGAGGGCACATAGGATTTAACCAGTGAGTTTAGGTAAGTTGGTGCCGTGCCAGTGGTTGTCTTGTAGGCAAGCATCAGTACCTTGAATTTGATGCGAGCAGCTACTGGTAGCCAGTGTAACCTGATGAGGAGGGGAGTAACATGAGCTTTTTTTGGCTCATTGAAGACAACCCTCGCTGCTGCATTCTGGATCATTTGCAGAGGCTTGACAGTACATGCAGGAAGGCCCGCCAGGAGAGCATTACAATAGTCCAGTCTGGAGAGAACAAGAGCTTGGACAAGAAGTTGGGTTGCTTGCTCTGACAGGAAGGGTCTAATCTTCCTAATGTTGTATAAGGCAAACCTGCAGGACCGGGTCGTTGTAGCAATGTGGTCAGTGAAGCTTAACTGATGATCCATCACAACTCCTAGGTTTCTGGCTGTCCTCGAAGGAGTTATGGTTGACGAGCCCAGCTGTATAGAGAAGTTGTGATGAATCAATGGGTAAGCTTCATAAGGTTAAGCTGAAGGTGATGGTCATTCATCCAGCGGGAAATGTCACTCAGACAGGCTGAAATGCGAGCAGCTACCGTCGGGTCATCAGGCTGGAATGAGAAGTAGAGTTGGGTGTCATCAGCGTAGCAGTGATAAGAAAAGCCATGCTTCTGAATGACAGATCCTAAAGATGTCATGTAGATGGAGAAGAGAAGTGGTCCAAGTACTGAGCCCTGAGGAACCCCAGTAGCAAGGTGGTGTGACTTTGAAACATCACTCCTCCAAGACACACTGAAGGATCTGTCAGAGAGGTAGGACTTAACCCACAGGAGAGCAGTTCCAGAGATCCCCATCTTTCTGAGGGTGGACAGGAGAATCTGGTGATTGACAGTGTCAAAAGCAGCAGACAGGTCCAGTAAGATGAGTACCGAGGATTTTGAAGCTGCTCTTGCTAGTCGCAGGGCTTCATTAACCGAGAGCAGAGCAGTCTCAGTTGAGTGGACACTTTTGAAGCCAGATTGGTTGCTGTCCAGGAGGTTGTTCTTTCCAAGGAACATAGAAAGCTGGTTGAACACAGCCCGCTCAAGTGTCTTTGCAATGAATGGAAGAAGGGATACCGGTCTGTAGTTTTCAAGAAGCGCTGGATTTAGAGATGGTTTCTTGAGCAGTGGGCTTACCCGAGCCTGCTTGAATGCTAAGGGAAATGTTCCAGATTGAAGAGAGGAGTTGATAATGTGAGTAAGTGAAGGTATGACTGAAGAAGAGATCGCTTGAAGGAGGTGAGTGGGGATAGGATCAAGTGGACAAGTAGTAGGATGATTGGACAGGAGAATTTTGGAGACGTCCATCTCTGAGAGTGGGGAGAAGGAGGATAAAGAGTGTGCATCAGTCATTGTGAAGTTTTCTTCAGTCTGTGGTGTGGAGAATTGTTCACTGATGGATCTCATCTTATTTGTGAAGAAAGTTGCAAAGTCGTCCGCTGTAAGGGTCGATGGAGGAGGTGGAGGCGGCGGATTAAGAAGAGAAGAGAAAGTCTTGAATAGTGTCCGAGCGTCACAGCAGCTGTTAATTTTGTTGTGGTAGTAGGATGTTTTCGCTGTTAAGACCTTTGCAGAGAAGGAAGAGAGGAGTGATTGATACACACTGAGGTCCGTAGAGTTTTTTGATTTCTGCCATTTCCTCTCTGCAGCCCTGAGTTTAGAGCGATGTTCACAGAGAACCTCGGACAGCCAGGGGGCAGATGGGGCAGTGCGTGCTGGTCTAGACAACAGTGGGCAAAAGTTGTCCAAGCAAGATGTTAAAGTTGAGCAAAGAGTGTCCGTAGCACTGTTCGTGTCCAGAGCAGAAAACTGAGAGAATGGTGGAAGAGAGGATGAAACCACAGCAGATAGGCGAGATGGAGGGAGTGAGCGTAGGTTCCGTCGAAAGGTGACCTGCGTTGGAGTGTGTGCCACTTCAGGAGTAAGTGCTAGGTTAGCAGTAATGAGGAAGTGATCAGAGGTGTGCAGTGGAGCAACTGAAGAGGTGTCCACAGAGCAACCACGCGTGTAGATGAGGTCAAGTTGGTTGCCCGATTTGTGAGTCGCTGTAGTGGACATTAGCTTGAGATCAAATGAGGTGAGCAGAGTTATGAAGTCAGCAGCCTGGGGTTTATCTAAGTGGATGTTGAAGTCGCCAAGCAGTACCAGAGGAGTACCATCTTCAGGAAAGTTTGATAGCAGCACATCCAACTCCTCCAAGAAGTTTCCCAGTTGACCTGGAGGACGATAAATGACCACAATGTGGATTTTAACAGGGTGGGTTACAGTAATGGCATGTGATTCAAATGAACCAGTACCTGTAGGTGATGGCTGAAGTTCAAATTTCCATTCTTTGGATATAAGGAGACCCGTACCTCCACCCCTCCCAGTTGTACGAGGAGTGTGGGAACAAGTGAAATTAGTAGAGAGGGCTGCAGGGGTGGCAGTATCTTCAGGTTTGATCCAAGTCTCTGTCAGTGCCATGAGGTTGAGACCGGAATGGGTAGCAATAGAGGAAATGAAGTCTGCTTTGTTAACTGCAGACTGGCAGTTCCAGAGACCAACTGGAATAGAGAGCATAGTAGTAGAGGTCAGAGGGACATGGCATAGGTTTGTCAGACAGGCCTTCCTGCGGCGTACATAGCGTGCTCTCCGAGTGTTAGTAGTGATAGTAGAGATCTGAAAGCACATAGTGACTACAAAGTGTAAGATATATTTGAGAACAAACTATACAAAGACTGGAAAAAAAGAGAAGCAATACTCAGGTGCCCTGTCGGTGTCCTTGCTCGGTGGAGTCGCGCAGGTAGAGTCGATTGTCTTTACACTCATCGATCTTCACACGAGGAGGGTTCACACGAGGGTTGCCGCGACCGCTGCCGCGGAGAAACCTAGTGCTTTGGATTAGCCTGATTACCTGTGATTGAAGTCAGCTGGACACGCCTCACTATTTAGCAGATCGAAACCAGGCAGTCCCGCGATAGGCAAACGCAAAACCAAGCGCCACTTTCAGCACGTATTAACCACGGTAAGACACACACAATTTAAACCAAAACAAAAACTTTCCTAGCAATGATGATCACACACTAGTCTGATGAGAAAACAAGACAAAACACTCACAAGCTGCTGTCCTTCTATGTTGCTCGACTGTTTCTTCTCAAATGATATCAATATCAAATGATAAGTAAATAAAAAATACAATACAAATAAATAAAAAATAGTGAAAAAAATTATAGAAAAACAAGGAAATAAAGTAAAATAAATAATAAAATGTTTCAGATAAAAATGTTATACAAAATATTTTAAAATATTAACAGAAAATCCCACTAAAAACAAGATTAAACTATCTAAATGAATAATAATTCATATTTTTTAATAAATAAAAATGAATAAATAATACAGTGATTGAATAAAATAATAAAAACAGTGATTTAAATAACAATTAGTCTATTGTAATCAATAACTAAAATATAAATACAATTTAAAACTGTATGAATAAAAATGAAAATAATTAAATCAAATAAACTGACAGAATAGTGCATTTTAGAATAATTTTAGCTAGAAGTGTGTTTGTAAATTAACCCATCTCTTCCTCACTCCTCTAACCCCTCCCACTCAGAGGCCCCGCCCACTCCCACAGTGATCTACGGTAAACACACAGCACATCACATCCCATAATGCCCTGGGTTTGTGTGTGGTGATGTTCATGGAGCATGCTGTTGTGTGATCACATTGATCTGTCTTCTGATTTACTTTGGAGTCGTTCTGTTGATTTCCACACAAAGGCGTCTGTAGAGTTTGCATGACTCATCACGTGAATGCGCTTTAATTTGTGCATGTGCAGACATGAAGCTGATGATGTCATCACGCAGCATGTACTTGTCTGATCATGTGATCACGAGTTGATGAATTGATTCATGTTTGTGTTGACAAAAGCACTTAGCACTGCATGCTGTCATTAAAATAGCAAAGTGTAAATCCAGGAATCCTTTCTCTGAGATCAACAAACTTTTCAAACCACTATCTCTAAAGAAACTCCAGACATGTTTTCTAATGTAAATTTACAGTACCTACCTATCTTTCCCCAGAATTATCTACCTCCCTGCTTGGCCTTATACGCACTAATACATCTGAGATTGAATACCTGATATTTCAATTAAGTTCTGTAATTTTTTCGATGTTAGATCAACTCAAGATTCATCCACTGCCAACACATACAGTGGAAATCATTATGCCTTATCTTTTTTTTATCTATCATCCACACAACAAACAGATCCCTTGCTACTGGACTAAAAATAGCTGCTATAACCCCAGTGCTTGATAACACAGTCCCGAGTAATTTTAGATCCATCTCCAACCTCTCCTTGTCTATTAGAAGTTTAAGAAAAGGGACACATTTGTCTCATTTGGACAAACCTGATCTGCCAACCATTTGAGTCTGGTTTTCTTCCTCTCCACAGTACAGATACAGCTTTTTAAGAGTAGTGAATGACCTCTGATTCTGGTGCCCTCATCCTTCTGCTCCTCTGATCTGAGTGCAGCTTTTGATACTGATTGCCATTCAGTATTCTGTCTCTTCAACCTGTTATCAGCAGATCTTGTTTCCCGTGGTGTACCTCAAGGTTCAGTTCTCGGTCCACTTCTGTTTCTAATTTTTATGCTTCCTCTTGATCAGATCTTATAGCCTTATGGTCTGAACCTCCATATTTATGCAGATGATGCGCAAATCTATCCTACTGTACAGCCCAATTCAGTTTTTTCTTGCTTTCTTTCAGTTTTATTTCCATCACTTCTTGCCTATGAGATCTCAAACCATGGTTCTCCTGCAAAAATTACATCTTCATTCACATAATGATGGAGTTACAGTAAATTCTCCACCCATTGTATCGATTCTTGGGGTATTATTTGATTACAAATTATGTTTTGAACCTCACAGCCAACTGTTGTTAAATCTTATTTTTCTACCTCTGCAAAAGTTTTAATATATTGTGAAATCACAAAAATGCTGAAACTGTTAACCATGCTTTAACCCTGATTCTGAACTATTGTACTCTTCGTTTTGGTACCAACCCACTAAAACCCTTAATTGACTGCAACTAGTTCAAAACTCTGCTGCTTGTGTCCTACATTGAAAATGGTATCAGCTCATATCACTCCTGTCCTTCAGCACTGCACTGGCTCCTTATCTCTCTTGTCCTAGTTTTTAAGCCTTCCATCTAGGACCTCCATATCTTACAGAATTAATACTTTCTTATGTTCCTGCCTGCACTCTTAGATTCATTTCTGAGAATTTCAGCTCCTAAGCTTCGTAATAAGCTGGCTGAAAACATCTGTGCTGTCTCCTCACTACAGACCTTTAAGACTGAACTAAAATCACAATATGTTTTATTGATTGTTTATTTTCGTTTTTCCCTTCGGTTATTGTCTTGTATGTTATATGGTCACCGTCTGACTGCCTGTGTTGTCTTAATTATATAATTATATTATTTGTATCATGTAAAGTGTCCTTGGGTTCTCAAAAGCAATATAAAAAATAAGATGTATTACTATATTATTATTTATTAGTGGTATTTAACTCTACAGAGCAGCCAGGAGTGCCGACCGATCTGGAGCTGACGGATCCAGGAGCAAGAAGCGTTCAGCTGACCTGGACACCTGGAGATGAACACAACAGCCCTATCAAGAGTAAGACAAACATACACACACACACCTGTGTGCATGCTTTTAAAGATCTTTACATTTCTTTTGGGTGTAAGGATGCTTTCTGAATGACCTTGTGCTCTTGCTGTGTCAGAGTTCCTGATCCAATATGAGGATGCTCTTCACCAGAGCGGCGTGTGGCACAATATGACGGAGGTTCCTGGAACCAAGACCACGGCTCACCTGAAGCTCTCTCCATATGTCCACTACAGCTTCAGAGTGCTGGCGCTCAATGATGTGGGCTTCAGCCATCCCAGCATGCCCTCACGCCAGTTCAGGACCAACCCTGCAGGTATGGCACACGCGTGTTCACACTCACACTAGTGTTCATCCGCTTGCATCTAACACATCTCTAATACCTACAGCTCCTGACGAGAACCCCACTGAGGTCAAAGGTCACGGCACCGAACACAATAATCTGGTCATCACGTGGAAGGTGAGATGCTGAATATTAATAAACACCTCATATAATGATTATGTAAACTGTGTTAACCCATGATGTTCATTAGAGCCCTATGAATCCTTTTTATTTTATTCCTAAATTCAGTATTTGTTTCAAATTAATTTTGTTGATTTTTTTTTTTTTTTTTTTGCGTGAATTAGTAAATTAATAGCACTTTATCAAAAGTTTAAGAAAATACATTTATTAGGGCCCTATGAAATCTGTTTTTATTTTATTTTTTCCCCAAATTCCTTTTTGTCCCTTAAAAAAATCATTAAGAAAAATCTTAAATCCCCCTTGTCCCATTGTATTTTATTTTTTTACATTTTAATAGTTTAGTTAAAACCTCCCAAACAAAAACACACATGAACAGAAGGGAGAAACAAGCGATCTCTTGTGTAAACAGATGCATTTGAGAAATAATGTGATCATCAGCAATAGACAGCATATAAATGAAAACTGCAGAAAGCTAGTAAAATGATGATCCAGGATGGTATATGTGTGTGCAAGCTTTGGAGGTGTTGATGGAACGATTTACTGGATTTATGCTTTGATAATTATACTGAATATATTATACAGATACAGATAATTATACAGATGTAGTTTTTCATAAACGTGTGATTTTATCATCTTTTTTCTCACAATTAGAAAGTTTAGGAAACCTACCTATATTCAAGTGTAGATAAAAAAGTAGGGCCATTGATTTTTATTTTGGCGTTTTTGCATATTCAAATATTCATACAATAAAATGTACTGTAGGCCATCAAATTTTAGTGAAAAATCGTAAAAATCGCTGGTAATTTTGTAAAGACATTCATGTTTGTGTTGGGCAGCCGCTGACGCCTCTTCAGGCCAACGGTCCCGGCCTGCAGTATAAGGTCATGTGGCGTCAGCTGGACATGGAGAAGGACTGGACGTCAGTCAGCGTGGCTAACGTCTCTAAGTTTGTTGTGTCGGGGACGCCCACGTTTGTGCCGTATGAGGTGATGGTTCAGGCACTGAACGATTATGGTCCTGGACCCAAACCCAGTGCTGTGATTGGATACTCCGGAGAGGACTGTGAGTGATGCTTCCAGCAGTTCACACACCTTTATACACTTATCTAGTGGAATGATGCTAATCCCAGAATGCACTTGTGCAGTTCCATCGGCAGCTCCGGGTAATGTGCGGATCCTGGTGCTGAACAGCACGCTAGCAGAGGTGCACTGGAGCCCTGTTTCACTCGAATCTGTGCGTGGACGACTGCAGGGCTATAAGGTACAGCTCTACTTTCATCATGTGACCCGCTAATACTCAAAATCAGATACTCATGTTTAATCTCAGATTCTCACGATTAATCTCAGATACTCACGATTAATCTCAGATACTCACAGTTAATCTCAGATACTCTCAGATATTAATGATTAATCTCAGATACTCTCAATTAATCTCAGATACTCACGATTAATCTCAGATACTCATGATTAATCTCAGATACTGACGATTAATCTCAGATACTCATGATTAATCTCAGATACTCTCAGAAATTAATGATTAATCTCAGATACTCACGGTTAATCTCAGATACTCACGGTTAATCTCAGATACTCTCAGATATTAATGATTAATCTCAGATACTCACGATTAATCTCAGATACTCACGGTTAATCTCAGATAATCTCAGATATTAATGATTAATCTCAGATACTCACGATTAATATCAGTATTGACCAAAATAATCATAATTGTGGTTCTTTGTGGTAATTGAGTGGCTGTAATTCAGTTTTTCATTTACAGAATTTACATGAGAATAAAATACATAGAACTAAGTCTGCTTGTCACACTCTTAAGGAGACACAAATGGACAAATAAAAACATTCTAACCATCTCAGTTTTCATGACACTCAGAATAGTGCATGCTGGGAGGACTTGGAGAGTTTGAGGATGGTAGAAAAGCTTTTAACAGAGGTTGTACTGTTATTCGTGTGCAGGTGCATTACAGTCGAGAGCGTAGTTTACACCGACACAACTCTCATCAGGGCAAACAGAGGACTGAGATCTTCAGCCCCAACAAAACCAGTGGGATGCTGCCTGACCTGCTGCCCTACAGCGTCTACAGCCTGCGTGTGACGGCCTTCAACGGCCGAGGAGAAGGTCCCTCCAGCGTCCCGCAGCGCTTCGAGACGCCCGAGGGAGGTAAGAGCAGCGTGAACATTTCTACAACACCCAAAAGAGGACACGCTCAAAACTGACAGCAGAGACACAAACTTTTCCATTTCCAGAGGCATATTGACCTTTTGAAGGCAACTTTTCTAGCCTTTTTAAATGCATATATCCCCATTCATTTACATTTTAATTTTTGTTTGATACATGTAATAAGAATAGGGCATTAAAGGGATGTTACCAATCAAGTCAAATCAGACAAAAACCATCGTTGCATTCCAGGTGCCGCACAAAATCTGCATCTGATTGATCTTTACAATGGCATAAATAATGTTCTAAATACAAAATATATTACATTTAGAAAAGATTTAACGGGGTTGCTGTGTGTTTGTGTTCCAGTTCCAGGCACGCCGTCCTTCTTCAAGGTTTCTGCTATAGATCTGGACTCTCTGACGCTGGAGTGGGGTCCACCTCACGAGAGGAACGGCCGTCTGTCCGGATACACCTTCAAATATCAGACCGGTGAGAACACCTGTGCAGCGTCACTGCGCTTTACTGATCTAAGACCCATTCACACCAGGAACCGTAATTCATTTTGAATTTCTTGTACTGAAAATAGTAGACATGGTTGTCTAAAGAATGAAAGGTTGCACACTGCATCAGTATGGATTGATTGTTCTGGAAGTGATTCCAGTATGTTATGTGTTGTTAGTGGTGGAGTGAAGATATTCTCATAGGTATTGTTTTTGGTGTGAATGTGCCTTTATGATTTGATGTTTAAAAAAATGAAGTTTCCAGGATCTCTGCTATATTTGGAAGCTGTTTTAAATGTGGTACTGTATATGTGTGGTATGTGTATATCTGAGTGTGTGTCCTTGTTCATGTTGCTCGAGTCAGTTTCAGGTTCACCCGGCTGCAGCCTGCAGATGGAGGACGTGTAGCTCCGCCCCATACCTTCTCTGATTGGTTCAATCGTCTTTCATAGGCATACAGGATAGGAAATGTGTGCGTAGGTGGTTTACATGTTACATTTACATTGTATGCATTTAGCAGACGCTTTTATCCAAACTGACTTACAGTGCATTCAGACTATACATGTTATTATTATTATTATTATTATTTTATCAATATGATGGTGTAGGATGGAATATGTTGATTAAAAAGCTAATACAAATTCTTAATAAATTATATTCACAGACAAGCAGATATGAGCCCGGAATACTAACGCAACACGTTTAATTGTCAGCTCAATAATGGTCAAAAAATGGGAATCAGAGAATAAACCAATTTAATAAATTACTTTAATATAAATAGAGGATACTCTATAAAGTTTAAATCAATATTTGACAGCAGTGGCAGTGAGATTTTCAGACCTGGTTTTAGTGTTTTTATTTTGGCCGTCTTATTCAATGATATGCATTTATTACATGGACTGAGTAAATACATTAAAAGTGTCTAAAATGCATGTCCATCACTGCTCTCTAAATAATACCATTCAGTTATATATAAAAGTTTAACTTAAAGCTGTTAAAATGTATGAAAATGCGCAGTGTTTTAGCTTTTTAAACAACATACTCCATCCTACACATTTCCTATCATGTGTGTCTATGGAAGACGATCGGACCAATCAGAGAAGACTTGCCCTGCAGCCGGCTGCTTCTTGTCAGTTTGAAGCAGTGAACAGAACAAATGTTCTGTAAGCATAGCTTATGATTGGGTAAAATAATGTGACCCCGCCTCTTTCCGCTCCTGTCCCGCCTCAAGTCAACAGCAAAAATGATTTGGGTTTGCTGGAGGAGCTGGATCTGCCGTCCAATCAGAGCAGCTTCACGCTTCACAACCTCTCTCACAGCACACGCTACAAGTTTTATATCAGTGCCCGAACACAGCGAGGATCCGGTCCCACGCTCACCGAGGAGGCCGTCACCATCCTCGACAGAGGTACGTACACTAGATAGGGAGCACAGCTGGCTCTGCACTGTGTGTTCTGTTCTGTGTTTCTGTTCACTGTTCTACTTCCACTTGTCTTGTGAATGTCATGACTGATCTTCAGATGTAGTGTCTGTTCGTATACAGTCTGTCAGCTGATTTAGACTGTGTTCAGTTATACGCGAGCAGCTCTAGTGTTCACAGCGTCTCGCTTCTCAGTAAAGGCAGCAAACTCCATCTGTGCACGCTCTGAGAGTTTAACACTTGGGCATAACAGAAGATTACAGCATTTCAGTAGATTAGTAATGAGACACATTTATAAACCTGTCTCTCTGCATAACATCTAGATGGTTCAACTTTTGCTATTTTTGAAAAAATTCAATTTGTTACTGAATAAAATGCTATTTTATTTGACAGTCTTGGACATAATAATAATAATAATAATAATAATAATAATAATAATAATTAATTACAATTTTTTAATATAATAATAATAATAATTATAGAAATTATTATTATTATTATTATTATTATTACACCATCCGAAATAATATTTGCTGAATGAAATCCAATACTTGTTTCTTACTATTTTCAGAGTGTCTGTTTTGCTCCTTCACGCCATACTTTCTCATCAGAAAAACAGATAAACACATGACACCTTTCTGAATCTGAGCAAGAGTTCATCTGTTTGGTCAGTTCTCAGTTTATTGTAATATGTATGCCATTATCTGACTCCTAATCCTGATGCCTAGGTCAGAATCGTGACCAGTGAGACGAGAAAATGCAAAAAGTCTTATTTTGTAAAGTTCTTTGACATTAAGATGAGTAATTTAACATATTTGTTCCAATCCACTGCAGACTGAAAGGTAAATAATACATTTTCAGTATTTCTTTTTGTCCAACTTTAGGCATTTGTTTGATTTATGTTTTTCTTTTGTTTAACAAGTGCATTGAAGCTGATGCATATCATTGAGAGATTTTATTTTTTGGGAGGGGACTGTGCGATGGAAAGTTTTTATTATTATTATTATTTTATCTCAGCATTATCACATTTTTCAAAGGTTTTTTGCAAATCAGCATAACTTTGATACAGTGATGTAGGACTGTGCTGTTAGTATATTAAGTTCTCTCTGAATCCTTGGAGAAACGTTGTTCAGTGTGTTTTCCTCCACGATCCAGCTCTGATTTTTTATCTTGTGTTGTATTAATCCAGTATAAACACATCTGTCATGACATCATCACTAGCCCCGCCTCCACACGCTAAAGTCACGTGTTGTCACGCTGCTCGCCGCGCCGCTCATGTCAGGAGGTCAGAGGTCACTGTGATGGGCTGATGATGTCTCTTTCTCTCTCTCAGCGCCGTCGGTCACTCCTGCGTTTGGGAACGTCAGCTCATCCTTGAGCGAGGATGGAGCGCTGATCAGTTGGGATTACTGGGGCCCAGAGAAACACCTTTATGTTGAATATATAATAGACAACAGTAAGAGTCCTGCATGCGTGTGTTGTGAGGATGATGATGATGATGATGAAGGCTGAACGTACACCCATGAGTAGAGCTCCTGTAGTAACTAATACACACTCATCTCTCCACACTAGCTAGTGTCTGTTCGGCAAGGATCCTGCTAAACATCTTCTTACTCAGTACTTTCTCTTGTTTTCCATTATAAATATCAAGAAGCATATTAATAGATATAAAGTCTTGTCTGAGAATTTGATCAAAATGTAGTGAGTTTAGACTTAACATAAAAACACAATCTAAATCTTTTATCACCATACTTCCACAAACTGATTAATCACAGTATGTTAATTTTCTGAAATGTTATAATTAAATATGCCCTAAAATCTTAAAATGTATGCATTTAAGCATATTCAGCATGTTTTGACCAAATGAAATATATCAGAATCAGAATCAGAAAGAGCTTCATACAAGGAATTTGAAATATAAACAAATCCTTCATTAAAAACCTTCACAATATAGAAAGGAATAAAACTCAATAAAATCATTAAATAAACACTTACAATCCTGATTTCTTTCTGAATTAAGTGTATTTTTCTCTTGTTTTAAGTATAAACACACTTCATTTTGAAAACATCTTTAAAACCTCCCAATCTTACCTGATGTGATTGTGCGTGTGTCTTATATTCTGGAGAACAAGACAGAAGCACTGAGGAAGAACATCTGAGTTTGAGCAGAGTAGTTTCCCCGAGGCTCCTAACAGACGCAGTACTGGAGAGCTGTAGTCAGAATTAACTCAGACGCTGAAGTGCTTCCTGTTGTGCTGGAAACCCTCAGGTGAAGAAGACTGGCACAGAGAGAAGGTCAACGGCTCTCAGGTCCACGTTCTTAAGGGTTTGAAGAGAGGGTTGGTCTACAAGGTGCGTGTGGTGGCCCGCGGTCATCAGTCTGAGGAGCTGTTGGTTAAGGTCCCAGGTGAGGCTTCATCTCAGCCTCCAGACCTGTGTTGTGTTGAGATGATGATGATGATGATGATGATGATGAAGAGCATGACGCACGTCTGCATGTCCTGCACCAGTCCGTCTGTGCTCATTGTTCTCTGATCCACCAGCATGATTGTGTCACCTTCTTATTCAGCATTTCTGAGTTGTTTTCTAACACTCTTACATTTACTTGAGATGCAAGATGAAGATATTACGTATTGTTTTCTGAAAAATACATCGAAATTTAGTTTAGGCTGAAAGAAGAACACACTCATTTAATATTTTGTTCTTCATTCAGTATAAAGTCCCTTCATTGTGATGCATTTGTCTGAGTTTCTGCTCTGTGTATCATGTGAATGTGTCTTGATATAAGAAAGAGCAGGACTGCTGAATGCTGATGAAGAGCATTATTCCTGAGTGTCCCTCTCTGTGTGTGTGTGTGTATTCATGGCGTCTGATCTTCTCTCTTCTCCTCCTCTTCCTCAGCGATGGTGAGTCCTCAGGTGGACATCGCCACTCAGGGCTGGTTCATCGGTCTGATGTCGGCCATCGCTCTGCTCATCCTCATCCTGCTCATCATCTGCTTCATCAAGAGGAACAAGGGCGGAAAATATCCAGGTGAGCACTAGTTTACGAGCAGTTAGTCTTTATTGTTATTCTGTCTGTTTCACACAGATTTTAGTTCAAGTGTTTGTAGTTCTGTGGTGCTTTCGCATTGGATCCACTAAAAAACCTTCCAAGTTAGTAACATTCTGTCAGCACTATTGTAAATATCATCTGGACACACCAATACAACTTAATCACTGAGTCAAATGCATTTTTAATTTTAATTGTATTATTATTATTATTATTATTATTATTATTATTATTATTATTATTATTATTATTGATTATTTCATTTTGTAGATTGGGTTGAACTAAAAAAATGAAAATGTTTAATGTTGAAAATGTTGTAGCTGAAATAAAATTAGTTTAAGTTTTTATGATTTTATTTCAGTTAATGTTTAAAATAGTTTCAAGTAACATTTTTATATGATTTTAGTTGATGAATTTAATTATTTTTTTCTAAATTCAGGCTAATGATCTTAGTGTGAACAACTTGCCTATGTTTATTCTTTTTTAAAAAAGTTTAAACTAGTAATATTTAATCAAAATGAAGAAAAGATCTGTCACTACATTTATTTCATCACAACTTTCAATCAAACTATTGAATTAATTTGATGATATTGATGATATTTCTTCATTTAGATGCATTTCTTTGGAAAACAGGACTTGATATCTTCTGTCATTCTGTTTCTCCACTGTCTGTATCTTGACTGAAGAATGTTTGTGTATTTGTGCTGGAGAATAAGTCAGAAGTTCAGAGGAAGAGATGGTTTAATCTGCGTGTGAAGTGTGTTTGTCATGTGTGTATGATGTGGTCTCAGTGATAAACACCAGTGTGTGACTCTGATGTCTGTCTCAGTTAAAGAGAAGGAAGATGCTCACGGAGACCCAGAGATCCAGCCCATGAAGGAGGATGACCTCACGTTTGGAGAGTACAGGTGAGAGCGCTCTGACCTGACCCTTGACCTCTGACCCCTCAGGAGACGGAGAGCAGATGAGCAGTTCTCCACGGCGTCTCCTTCATCTTCTCCTCCTGTGGGACTCAATCAGGTTCTTGATGATCCAGTAGTGTATTTACTGTGTCAGAGTATAGTCCTGCATCCTTCTCTTCCTGATCCAGAATATTCCTGCAGATGTTCCTTTCATATAATGACGCTGATCTGAACTGAACTGAAGCTGCTGGTTTGCCATTTAACGTCTCTTCCTGCGTTATTCTGCACGTGTGCGGGACAGGGATGAATCTACGCACTTTGATCCTGTATAGCAATATTCTTTTATATTCCCTGCTTTATTAAATGATTTTCTTTTTATCCGCTGATTTGGGAGATTATTGCAGATGTTCTTCATAACGAAGGAAAATTATGTGAACCTGACAGCTGCTCTTCACTTGACACAAACCGGCATTTTAGACAAAAACATTTACATGAAATATTAAGAATTTACAATAGAAATAAATGAAGTTGTTGCATTTATGTCCCCTGAGATTTTAAATTAATATTTCAACAATTCTCCAAGTGAGAATATTTTCAGATTGTCTTGTAAATTTAAAATGTAATGCGTTACTTTACTAGTTACTTGAAAAAAAGTAATCTGATGACGTAACTCATGTTACGTGTGATAGATTACACCCAACAGTAGGTGTGTTTACATGGACTCTTTTTACTTCCATCGGATTGAGTGAAAGAGGAGATTTATAATGACAGGACACTTATTCATGGCACTTTATTCACCAAGAACAACAGCTCGTTCTGCGCGTTATACATCATTACGCTGTTTCTACGTCACTGTGCATGCGCAGTACTTTCCCGTTTCGGTTTTCAATCCGATCAAGTGTTTACATGTCCTCCCTCTCGGATTACAAAAGGAATTATCCACCTCTTAAGATCCGATCTAAATTTTAGTAAGATCGAGCCAATTCAATCCGACTGAAGTGTTTACATGTGACTTTTTTATTCTGATTGTGCTTCTAGTCTATTACGATCGGATTAGAAGGGTCCATGTAAACGCAGCTAGTGATCATATATTTACCTTGAATGCTATGTAAGTCAACGTTTGCCAAATGTAAAATATGAGTGTATAACAGCGCTATCTGAAACAAGTAATTCAGAAGTAAGATAAGCGTTGATGAATCAGAGTGGACTCAGATCTGCTCTGAATGAACACAGATCATCAGATCCTCATCACTGATGTGTAGTAGCTCTGAATCACATCTGCTGTGACGCTCGTTTAGACTGAGTCCAGATCAGAGCGCTCCGGAGTCACTGGAGTCGTTCCTCTCGTTTCGTTAGGAGCGCTCGAACACGGGAAGGTAAGCAGGAATCTGCATGTGAGAGGAGAAAAACACAACCATTCCAGGATCACACTTCACGTGAACCGCTAACACATGTCATCAACAGACTGAGAACATCAGAGAGAAGGAATCACAGACAGAACGGGCCCTTCACACAGAATGTGTCAATTTGTCATTCCAATGCATTGCTTTTCCATTTAAAGTTAAAAAGAATTTCAACTTTAACATGCAGTGCCACTCATTAATGCCAATTCCACAACAGTGGACCAATCAGGAGACCCCGGAGGCGGGGCAAGCATCATCAGCTTCTTTGGCATGGCAACTACCGTATTTTTCGCACTATAAGTCACACCTGAGTATAAGTCGCATCAGTCCAAAAATACGTCATGATGAGGAAAAAAACATAAATAAGTCGCACTGGACTATAAGTCACATTTATTTAGAACCAAGAACCAAGAGTTCACATGACCGTCTCCAGCCGCGAGAGGGTGCTCTATGTGTTCAGTGTAGACTACAGGAGAACTGAGCAGCACAGAGCGCCCTCTAGCGGCTGCAGACGGTAATGTTTTCTGTTGGTTCATTTCTCTTAGTTCATGTCAAATTAATTTTGATAAATAAGTCACACCTGACTATAAGTCGCAGGACCAGCCAAACTATGAAAAAAATTGTGACTTATAGTCCGGAAAATACGGTATATTTATTTCCATCACTGTGTCTCATCTCAAGGCCAAGACGTGTTCTGAGTGAACGGCCCCTAACAGATCTGTACGCTCGAAGACTGTAGAACTACTGCGGTTACAGGCTTTTAGAATTGATTTTATTTTACTGGGGTTATACAGTATTTTTGGGACTTTATAAAAATATTTTTATTATTATTATTACTTTAAAATTATATAAAAGTGCATATATATATATATATATATATATATATATATATATATATATATATATATATATATAATAAAATTATTTTTGCCTTTATTCATGTCCAATGACTTCTGAAATTGTATCAACAAATTCAGAACAACAACAAAAATCCATAATAATAATCCTAATTATAATAAAACCCAAGAAAAGGAGGAGTAAGAGGCGGTCTGTAATCTCTCGTGACACAGCAGGAGCTTCATGGGAAGTGTGGCTACATCCACTCATGATTCATGTATGATTTGAAGTTTTCCCAATCTGTTTGAGTTTTAATCGTTCATGAATCACCAGCAGAAGGAGTGTCTTCAGGTGTTTGAGGAATGAATCTGTAATGATTGAGTCAGCTGGTGCTTCAGGAATCAGGCTTCATGGCATGATGTTTAATCACGGCTTGATGAATCTGTTTTTCATCTTCACGCTTCAGATGCTGAGATATTGACTGCACTTCATCCATCTTTATTCCTCTGATAGTTTCCCATGATGCTTTAACACTTGTTTTGAAGTTCACGCAGGTTTAGTCTCTCATCCTGTCACATGTCTGTGATTGCACATGTGACACTGATCCTGCATGTGTGTGCCGTCCATCTTTTGAGTTTGATTTGCGTCATGATTCACCTGCATGTGGTTTTCTCCTAGTGACGAGGACCATAAACCGCTCAAAGGGAGCCGAACTCCGTCCAGTGGCACGGTAAAGCGTGACGGCAGCGATGACAGTTTAGTGGACTCTGGAGACACACAGTTCAACGAGGACGGCTCGTTTATCGGACAGTATAGCGGGAGGTCGGATAGAGACGCCACACACGACAGCTCCGAGCCGCCGTCTCCGGTGAACGCCATGAACTCAATCGTGTGAGATCCGCTGATTCATGAAGCACGCTTCGTTCACTGGAGACCGGCTGTGTTCACTATAGCACACTATCATACTACTGCAGTGTGTAACCTTATGCAATCATCTAGATATCAGGCACAAATATAAGCATTTTCATTCATGATTTGATCACTCAGATGGAATTTATTCCTTAAGGAATAGTTCCTCCAAACTGTAAATGTGTTCACCCTCAGTTTATCCGAGATCAGGATGAGTGTGTGTCTTCATCAGGTTTGTAGAAATGTAGCACTGCATCAGTGTCTCATCAATGGATGCTCTGCAGTGAATGGGTGCCGTCAGAATGAGAGTCTGATAAAAACATCACAATAATCCACAGCACTCCAGTCCATCAGTGAACATCTGGAGAAGACAAAACCTGAAACACATCCAGCATTAAGATGATTTTAACTCAAACACATAGAGTCTATAATCCAGAATAACACTTCCTCCAGTGAAACAGTGTTCTGGTCTGAATCAGGAGAGAAATCTGCACAGATCAAGCAGCGTTTAAACAGATCTAAACTAATCTGTGAGAGACAACAGCAGATGCACTTTTCACTGGAGGAAGTGTTATTATAGATTATAGACTTAATGGACTTATTGTTAAAAATGTCTCGATGGATTGTTTCTGACGGCACCCATTCACTCCAGTGGATCCATTGTTGATCAAGCAATGCAATGCTACATTTCTCACACCTGATGAAGAAAGAAACACATTGAGTTTGGAGGACCTGTTCGTGAGGTGACTGCAGAAGCACAGCACATTCAGTGTTCAGTGTTGATCATGTGATGATGCAGTATGCTAGTATTATATTACGAACGCATGCATGATGACAATATTCTGCTCTTCCACTCCGAGGATCTGATTCTGAGAGAAGGAGACGCTCTCTGTATTCCAGAGCACTGCTGCGGTGTTTAATGACAGTCACACACTCCTATAAAGATAAAGTCAGACGCTTCCAGAGCATCATCTTGACCTGCAGGTGAACCTGTGCAGTTCCCATAGCAACACACACCTGGGATGCTGCTGCTGCTGATGCTGATGATGATGATGCTGATGATGCTTCATCTGCGTGACTGTATATGAGTTCATATGGAGGAGCGTCATCAGGCCAAGCCAAGCGCTTTGAAATATTCACATGTAGAATTAGACTAGAATTCATCAGAGGACATTTATATTGAGTGAATACAACACTGGCTCATATATCATCCCAAAATCAAAAGAAAAATGTTTGAAATTATATTTTACATCAAATATAATGTTTATTGGTTATTTTTTTTTTATTTTTAGAATCGTACATTCTTTTTTGAGTCATGACTTTAGCTTGAAATTCACATAAATTGAATTTATACCCATTATTTGATTCAAAAATCCCCATTGTTTAAAAATATGATTGGTTTTCTTGATGTGTAAAATATAATTTCAATTTTTTTCAGGGGGGATATTCATGTAATTCACTCTCTTTACACTTTGCCTCATTCAGTTTTTGTAGATCTTCCTGTCAAAATGAACTGTGTGTGTGTGTGTGTGTGTGTGTGTTTGTGTGCGCGCGTGTGCGTGGGTGTGTGTGTGAGAGAGAGAGAGAGATTTTATGCTTTTTTTGTAACTTGCATCAAGTTTGAATTTGAAATGTTAAATGTTGTTTTGTAAAGATATTTTGTTACTGTAAATAAAGTGAGAGTTTGTGTGGATTGTGAACTGAAGTGCAGGACAGGAGTGTGTGTGTGTGTGTGTGTGTGTGTGTGTCAGCAGCAGTATTGATCTCTTCTTTCATTGATTATATATCCTCTTGTACCGCAGCTCTTCCTTCTCTCAGTCTTTGTAAAGGGATTTTGTACTTTAATCTCAGAAGTGTTAGAGTTTTATTAACCTCATGTCTCATTTTATTCAAGTTTGACTGGATGATATTTCAGCCTCTATATATAATATTCATAATACTATTGAATGAATAAATGTATTGCATTATAGATCTCTCTTGTGTTTGTGTTGTTTCTGAAGCGCTGATCAGCATCTGACTCTATGAGATGCTGTATCCCACAATGCACTGCACCTTGTGTTTCCAGTGTGACGAATGAGCCACAGTTTTGATCAGACTGACATTTTTACACAAATTTTACTTAGAAATGAATAATAACTTTATTTAATGATGAACTGGATGCTACTCAATCATTTCAACATCAAACTGTTGCCATGATTATTATTATTATTATTATTATTATTCATATTATTATTCATATTATTATTATGACACACGTTCTCAGAACATTCACGCAAGTTTAAAGTTATGAACAAGCACAGTAACATAATGTTTGTTCAACGATCTTTAGTCTTTAATAAAGTTCTCAAAAAGTTAGCACACGAAATGTATTGTTGTTCAGTCATGGAACGTCTTTTACATTTTAAATGGTTTCAGAGAACATTTCAAAAGTAACATTCCCATAATGTCTGCTAAAGATGAAGCTGGCATTAATGTCTGCAGTACCAGGAACGTTGAGATTCCGGGAGAAACACCGAGGATTCCAGAGAAGAGTGAAGCTGAAAGAGAGAAACAGTGAGTAACAGTGTGTACAGAAGCTCAAAGCCTGTTTATTTTAGTCATTGTCATGTTTCCAGTGTGGAGAGAGAGCCATCTGTCCTGTGTGTGTGTGTGTGTGTGTGTGTCCTCACAGCGCTGGCACACACTCTGCCGTCTGTTATCTGTACACAGGTCATTTTATCTTGTTTTAGATCATTTTCTGCAGGATTCTCACAGAATCATCAGATGAAATGAAGCTCGAGCAGTTGTAGTTGTTGCAGAAGTTTTAGGAGTTAAATGTTGTAAATACTGGAATAAATATTTAAATGCATGCTGATTATGATATGCTCATCATTTTATGAGGCTTCCTTATTTATCCAGATTTTCCAAGACCTTGTGAATCTTCATTGTTCAAAGACAAAAAGTGTTGATGAGTAGGGAATACAAATGAAAATATCTTTAGTTTGAGTTGTCTCCGCTCATCCTGATTCTCAGTGTGGTCATGTCGAGGGTCTGTTGTGGCCCCGGGCCCCTGGTTTATCAGTAGTGCTGCACTGTTTGCTGAAGTTCTTCAGGTTTCTGTCTCCATCTAGTGTCAGAGATTCACACACCAACAATAATCAGCTCATCTTCACAGTCTGGAGGAGCTTTTGAAGCTTTATTGAGATGTAACTATAGTCTCATTCAAGACATTGCCTAAATCTGAATTTGATATAAAATATATTTTATAGATATCAAGATATAAGATATAATCTTTTCCAAGGTTAAACAGAAGGACATGTTATTAATCCACTGTACAATAGGTGACCTGTCTACTTCCAGTACAGAGCTATGAGACGCTTGGACTGAAGTATACTAATATCAACACGTGAACTCCTGCTGCCGTGGGGAACAATATTCTATGGGGGTAATTCCCAATGTTTCATGGGTACAGATTTATAGATACCAAATAGAAAACAAATCTAGCCACCTCTTTCCTAAACTCCTGCAGCTTTGGGCAGTTCCACAGGCAAGGCAAAAGTGTACCTTCTCATCTTGAGTAATATATATTCTCATAATCCAGCTGTATTAATTTGAGATTACTGTTAAATGTTTGTTGTAGAGTTTTAATGCTTTAGGGTGCGAGTATGCTCATTATACCATGGTGTCAAACTGTTTTCCTTAACATTCCTTAAGCGTAAAGGAGCAACTGTATCTAAAGTGCTAGAAAAGAGAGAGTCCATAGTTTCTGTTACATCATCAAGTTGTTCTGAGGTTTTGGATATGCTAAGGAATTTGGATAAATCAGGAAGATAACTTAAAAAGCAGTCTTTTGTGGTAGAAGTGATGGTTCTACCATACTTGTAACAAGAAGTAGAATTTATAATTTTGGCTATATGAAGTTTGCACAAAACTAAATAATGATCTGAGATATCATCAGCAGTTCTCACAATCCTGTTCAGTTTATGTCTCTCCTCTGCCATACTGTTTCCAAACCAGCAAGAGATGCAATATGTGAGAATGCTCTCAATAGTGCCTCTATAGAACATGGTCAAGGCTGGAATAGGGAGATGCACCTTCTTCAGCCTACGGAGAGAATGAAGAAGCTGTTGGGCCCTCTTGATTATAGCTGTTGTGTTGTCACTGGAGGTTAGCTCATTGTTCAGATGGACCCCCAGGAACTTGACACTATGTACTATATCCACCTCAGAACCGCTGATGGTCAGTGGGAGATGGTGCCGACGACTAGTCCTCCTGAAGTCGACAACCGTCTCCTTGGTTTTATTGGTTTTAAGGACAAGATTGTGTTTTTTACACCATGCTGTAAACTGTTCCACCTTCTCTCTGTATGCCGACTCATAATTGTCAGTGATGAGGCCAACAACTGTGGTGTCGTCAGCGAACTTTGAAATATGATTGGTGGTAAATCTAGCAGAACAGTCATGTGTCAACAAAGTAAACAGTAAAGGGCTAAGTACACACCCTTGAGGTGATCCCGAGCTCACTGTGATTGTCTTAGATATTTTGTTACCTATTCTGACTGTCTGCCGCCTCTCCATCAAAAAGTCCAAAATCCATCTACACATGCCAAGATCCACTCCCATTCATAGCAACTTTTGTTGTTGTGGCAGAATTTTATTAAAAGCAGAGCTAAAATCAATAAATAAAATTATTGCATAAGTGTTCCTGTTTTCCAAATGTGTCAATCTGAGGTGAAGCAGGGTAGATAGAGCATCCTCCGTTGATCGGTTTGCTCTATATGGAAACTGCAATGGGTCCAAACAGGTTGGCCTTATTGTATAGTTGTATTTTATATTTTATATTTGATCTAGATTTTCAGGCTCTACTGTTAGTGTTATCTGTATGCATCGGGGGTCTGAGAGTAATTAAATATTAATTCTCTGTATGTATGTACTGTACATGTGGAAGAATTGACAATAAAGCAGACTCGACTTGACTTGACTTGAAGAGGTGTCTTATAAGTCGTTGTAAGTGTTGCGATCTTCAGTGATCAGCTGCATGTCATTTCCCCAGCCTATTTAATGCCCTGTCTTTTGTCTCATGTTTGTAAGATCGTTGTTGGAGTTTCCCCGTGTTGTTTCCTGTTTAAGTTCTCCTTGTGTGTTGCTTCAGGCTGCATTGAGTTCGTCACGTCAAGCTGTACCTGTTCCAGTCTCATTGTGGATTCTACACCTGACTCATCACTCACCACTCCGGGGAATTCTTCACTGTTATTACTCATCTCACCTGGATTGCCCCTGCGTCACCACTCTCCTGCTGGCTGCAATGGGAAGACCTTTGCTGTTCTCTCAAACAAAGAGTTATTTTACTTGCAACTTGCATCCGCTTATCTTTCACGTAACAGAACGATCTGACCATCATTATTGATGCAGCAAATTCCGCTTCACTGACTGAGTTCATCAACCACAGTATCGCTCAAATGGATCAGCAGCAGGAGAGTATCACCACTACAGGGAGCGCAGGTGCCCGAGCTCTCTCAAAAGTTCCAACTCCTGAGTAATCCCACTGCGCCGCCCACACCACCGGTTCTCCCCACACCACCGGAGCTGAGTAATCAACCTGAGCTGCACCTACCGTTCCTCAGGGCTATGCTAGTGAGCCCAATTTTTGCAGAGCCTTTCTCACACAGTGTTCTATGCACTTTTCCCTACAGCCCAGGACCTTTGAGAGAGAAGAGTCAAAGAGAAGAGGATCTTCGACCATGCGGTAGCAGGCAAGGATGCTGCCAGACTCCTCGCAGATCTAAGACAAGGTGATCGTACGGTAGCCAACTACTCTGTCGAGTTCAGGACGTTGGTGGCAGAGTGCAGATGGAATGAGGAGGTGCAGTGGGACTGTTCTTGCATGGGCTGGCCGACGATGTCCAAAGAGAAATATACATCTTGGACCTCCCCCAGAGTCTCAACGGACTTGTCGACCTGGCGTTGCATGTAGATGCTCGTCTCAACCACCTGAAGTGGTGCACTCGTCCTAACCGCAGATTCGGAGGCGCTGAAGGCCGATCAACCAATGAGGGAGACACGGTATCCCAGATCCCATGCCCATGCAGGTAGAGAGAGCTCGGCTTTCCCGGGAGGAGAGAGAGAGGCAGAGATCCTGAGGACTTTGTCTATACTTCGAGCAACGGGCCATTTCCCACATTCGTGTCTAGTAAAAGAGCTGGCCCGATAGTAATGAAGAGGCTACTGTCAGGTGGGATCTCCGCCGAGAAGTCCTCACAATCCACTCTCCTTCCGGTAAGACTGAGATGGGCCAACCATCTAGATTAAAGACCCATCTCTTTAACCTGGCATACACATAACATACTAATATGCTTTTAATATCCAAATCCGTTAAAGGATTTTTAGGCTGCATTAATTAGGTGAACCGGAACCGGAAACACTTCACATAACACCGTACTTGCTACATCATTAGAAGAATGGCATCTACGCTAATATTAGTCTGTTTCTCTCTTATTCCGAGGTCTGGAATTGGAATTGAACTACTGGTTTCGTCTGGTCAGAGGAGAACTGGCTCCCCAACTGAGCCTGGTTTCTCCCAAGGTTTTTTTCTCCATTCTGTCACCGATGGAGTTTCGGTTCCTTGCCGCTGTCGCCTCTGGCTTGCTTAGTTGGGGTCACTTCATCTACAGTGATATCATTGACTTGATTGCAAGTAAAAATAGACAGTATTTCAACTGAACAGAGATGACATCACTGAATTCAATGATGAACTGCCTTTAACTATCATTTTGCATTATTGACACACTGTTTTCCAAATGAATGTTGTTCAGTGCTTTGACGCAATGTATTTTGTTTAAAGCACTATATAAATAAAGGTGATTGATTGATACTCAGACCTCAACTCACACTCACAAATTACCTGCTCTTATCATCTGATCGTGGTTGTATCTCTCTATTAGTTTTATTGGATCTTTACTCTATTTTTTTCCAGACATGAAAATATCCAGATGTTGTGACATTAGTAACACTAATAATCAATCACTATTTCAAATTTTTCTAACTGTTTGATCACATTCTACGGTTACTATTATGCATAAAAACCCTCGTACAACAATACTGAGATAAAATAAAATAAAAATAAAAACCATCAATGTATTTCAGAATTGGTACTTTATTGTAACACAATATATAATAAAATATGTTTTTCCATATTAGCAGGAAGTGCACTAAAACATCAGTCCCATCAGCACTATGTTTAGAGCTTTTTAAGTGGAAACCTTTACAGGCTGTATTGTTGCTGATGGGATTAAGTGGGTTTAATGTGGAAAGACACGTACTCTGGACCTGCTCTGTGAGTTTAGAGAAACTGAGAAAGCCAGGAAGTGTTGGGATGTGTTTCCCCCCTGAAGAAGAAGCTGTGTCTCACTCTCTCTCTGCTCTCTGTGTCTTAGCAACATCAAATCAGAAGTGACCGCTCAGCTTCATTGTCATCCAATCACGTCGCTTGCTGCTTTTATGGCTCTGTTTGAAGTCCATTCAGTCATGAATAGATTCAGAATCATATTATGCTGCGTTGATAGTTTCCATGACAACTGACCCCAAGCCCCCTTCTCCCAAACAATTACCCTACCCCCACATGGTTCAGTTACCCCGCCCCCTCCAGGGACACCAGTGTGTGTGTGTGTGTGTGTGTGTGTGATAGAGAGAGAGAAAGTGTAAGATAGATAGAGAGAGAGAGAGAGAGAGAGAGAGAGAGAGAGAGAGTGTGTGTGTGTGTGTGTGTGTGTGTGTGTGTGTGTGTGTGTGTGTGTGTGTGTGTGGTACATTAAACCTGCTCATAATGGAGAGAAGAAGAAAAGCTAATATTTACTAAAGCATGTGTGTTTCCTGCAGCTCTTGAGGATTCGACCAGTGAATCATAAAGATTCATTCAGAGAATCAAGATGATTAGCTCAGAGATCGGTCACATTCTGAGCGTTTGGTGGATGATGGAAGTGCTGAAGAACCTCTGATATTGATCAAAGAGTATTTATTCAGCATGAATATTCATGAACATCATCTGTTATTCTAGATTATAATCAAATGCTGAACTAAAAGTAAATGTACAGTAGTAATTCAATAATCAAAAGACTAAAGGGATATTATTCTGTCATCATTCACTCTTTCCCATGTCATTCCAAACCTCTATGAACTTCTTTCTTCTCTTGAACACAAAAAAAGGTATTTTGAAGAACATAGTTGACGGTAGCCATTGTCTTCCATTGTATTTATTCCATGCTGTGTACATCAATGGCTACTGACTGTTTGATTGGTAACATTCTTCAAAATCTCTTATTTTGTGTTCAACATAGGTTTGATGTGAAGGAGAGTAAATGATGATAGAGGTTTTTGGGTGAACTGTCTCTTTAAGCAGCATCTCTTCTGGTTTTATATAATTTGAGTGGATTGATCTGGCTTCACTCTGCTGATGAAGATGAAGATTTGTGTATGCATGATTCATATTCTGACGGGGTCTCCGTGTCTCCGTGATCTGACACTAATGCCTCTCTCCAATTCACTCCTGCCCCCAGCAGACGGATTACTGCTGTGAGTGAAGATACACACACAGAGAAACACACACAGACACACACGCACACACACACACACACGTTTGTTTTTGTGTAAAGTGTGTTCATCCCATAGGTGTAATGGTTTTTATTCTGTAGAAACTGTATATTCTGTGTCCCTTCACCAACCCTACACCTAACCCTAACCCTCACAGGAAACTTTGTGCATTTTTACTTTCTCAAAAAAACTCATTCTGTATGATTTATAAGTGTTTTGAAAAATGGGGACATGGGTTATGTCCTCATAAGTCACCCTCTCCTTGTAATACCTGTGTCATACCCATGTCATTATACAGAGTTGTGTTCTGATATGATACACACACACACACACACACAAAAACTCACTCTCACACACACACGCACAGAGAGAGAAACACACACACACACACGCACACACACACACTCTCATACACACGCACAGAAACACTGACACACACAGAGAGAGAGACACACACACACTCTCTCTCTCACACACACACACACACACACGCACAGAGAGAGAAACACACACACACACACTCTCATACACATGCACAGAAACACTGACACACACAAAGAGAGAAACACACACACAGACACACATACACTCTCTCACACACACACACACACACACACACACGAGCACACACACACACACTCTCTCTCTCTCAGAAACACACACACACACACTCACTCACTATCTCTCTCTCTCACACACACACACACATGTGCGCTAAGGGAATAGTTTAATCTCATTTGTGTGTCTGGACATGATCATAATGAGGCTGTCTTAATTGAGCGTGACCTTTGACCTGGTGTGTGTCTCTTCAACTTTATTTGCAGTGATGGGACTGACAGCAGGATTAATCCTTCATCACAATATTAGTCTGTCTACTGACAAAAACACATTCATGTAGACTTCATTTCTAAGCACGTGATTTTTTTCTTTTACTGATACATTATAGATTACTTGTTACTGTCATTTAAAAGTAATTCCTTACATTACAATATTACTGTGTCACATTACTCGTGTATTTCCTTTACTTTTCAGCATGGGGGGGGGGGGTGTGTTTGGAGTAAACAGTTTACGGTTAACAGTTTACCATAGCTGTTTAGTTATTTATTTATTTTCCTATTTAGTTGTTTTTATGCTATTTAAAGAAGAGAAAATCCCCAGTATGCTTCTGTATAGGACTGGGCTATGTATATCTCTCCATATTTAGTCTGATTTGTAGTATATGGTAGTCTATATCTTGGTATTTTGTATTTGGTTTAAACAGCTAAAGTGAATGTAAGCATGTAGGAATATATTATATACAAAAAAAAGTGTTAAAATCACATTACATTGTAACGTTGCAATCTAATCTAATATATAATGTGATATAGATCTAGTTGATCTAAACTGATTGTTGATTCTCAGTCGAATGGTTGTTCGCTACAAGATGTCAGCATCAATTCATTCATTCTGCACAATAGTCTTAAAATAAACCAAGAACAGAATAACATGAACAGCACAAATGAATCCTTGATGATCAGTCACTGTGCAGCGAGGCATTAGAATTCAGCTAAAGTTACTGTACAACAGCAATACAGTTACATAGGTGTGTGTGTGTGCATGTGTGTGTGTGTGTGAGAGAGAGAGAGAGAGACAGAGAGAGAGAGACAGACAGACAGACAGACAGACAGACAGACAGACAGACAGATAGATAGATAGATAGATAGATAGATAGATAGATAGATAGATAGATAGATAGATAGATAGATAGATAGATAGATAGATAGATAGATCAGGTGTATTTTAGTGACCAACACTCTTGTATTATTGGATGACAGCTGCATCAGCCAATCAGCGTCTTCCCTTCGCGTCACCGCGTCGCGTCCAATCGTGGGCTGTGGAGAAACGCGTCGCGCTGCTGGACCCCGCGCTGAGCGTCAGTCTGCTGGAGACGCGCTGCGGAACGAGAGTGTGCTGAAGCTGAGGACGCCGCAGTCATCCGCAGGTAAGAGCGGCGCGTTTACTGACGCTGCGTGAGACGCGCGGTGCTCTGTGAGGATGAAGAGGATGATGATGATGATGCGGAGACACACATGCACCGCAGTGCAGACGCGTCTGTCTAGCGTTATTTCTCTAATCAGTCTGTGGCGATGATTCCTTCTGTCGTGCGCGTTGTTTTTCTGACGCGCGTCTCATCGCTCCTAGAAAAGGCGTTTATGTTATGAAGATGCATGACGCGTCAGACAGCGATGTTCGCGTGAATCTCAGGCTGTTTGCAGAGCAGGGCGTGTGTGTGTGTGTGTGTATGTGTGTGTGTGTATATATATACAGTATATAGAGGCAGATATAACCCTCTCTGCACATCATCATGTATAACCTGTAAACGCGCGCGCGCGCATGTGTGTGTGTGTGTGTGATAGACACATTACAGACAAACCTCGCACACACACTGTGTCTTTTCAAAATCAGTGATATGCTTTTATAGATAGCCTTAGTTAATATTTAAAATTTCATTACATTTTTATTTTCTCTTGTCACTTTCATTTTAGTTTAGTTTAGTTTTTGTGATTTTTCTTTCTTTTTCTTTAAACATGTTTGTGTTGTTGATTTCATTACACTGAATTTTTTTTTTTACAATTTTCACTTTGAAATTGCTAGCAAATTTCACAAATAATAAAAAAGAAATGGCAGGTAAGATGTTGAATTTACAGTGAAAGTTTGAAGAGAAAAACTGACATATGTATTTATTTGTTTCATTTTAATTATTTATTTACAGCCTAGAAAAATAATGTGGTTTTAGTTGATTTAATTTAGTTATTTTAGTATCTAAAGCTAAACTAAACAGAAATTGTGTCTTGGCAACTAGTTACTAAATGATTAAATGTAAAATGTAAATGTTACTAGTTAGCTAATAAAATACATTTGTTTCATTTTAAGTATTGTTTACTTTACTTTATTATTAATATTTTTATTAATTAATTTATTTATTTGTTTGTTGGTTGGTTGATTTATTCATGTTTATAATAATTATACACAGTTAGGCTGTAGCAGTCTGTATATGATCTCAATAATATAAACATTAGGTGAGATATTGCAGGTTTATGAGGGTTATCTCAGAATGAGGTCAAAGAAAACACTGTGGATGAGAGGATGCTTTGAGCAGAGTCTGGAGATAATCTGATTCCTGTATAAATATGTGTTGTGGTGATTGTCTGCTGATGCTGTGTGGTTTGGTGGAGGCTAATGGTTGAGGAGTGTCCTGGTGCTGTTTAATCAGAGTCTGTTCTGTGGGTTAATCATCTTCCACATGAAGGATCTTGATGTTCAGTCCTCGTGTCTCGTTGTGCTCTCCTCGGGGCAGACGTCTCTTCTCTAGATGTGTGTTTGACCCGGTTTATCCATCAGCCCCGGGCTCAGACGTGATGATGGTTATATCGGTGTGCTCGAGTCAAGTCAGAAAGATGCAAACACATGCACCGTCACAGACACTTTGAGCCTTAAGCTGAGTCTAAAATGATTTTCATTCACAATAAAAACAGATAAACTGCATGTGGGTTTAAGAGGAAAAAGGGTTTTCACGCATCAAAACAATAAGTCTAATACGGAATGAATTGTTTTTTTCAATACATCAGGAAATGTCCTGTTGAAATAAAAAAAAAAGAAACAGCCAGTAAAATCTCATTCAGGCATATTTCCCATAAGAATCAGTTTATGATCAGTTTTACCCCAAATACTACTTCCTCGTTACAATCCCATTTTAGTCATTTTTCAGCAAGAATTTTTTACTCATTTGAAATGCAATAAAATTTAGTATGCTCGTTTATTCTATTATACATTATTCTCCAAAAACGTATTTGAAACCTTAAAAGTAGACACTTTACTTGCATTCAATGTGCTTTCTATGTATATAAAATCACTTTTGTCTATTTTTGTCTATAAACTCTCTTTGATATGTCTTTCTGCATTGCAAATGAGATTTCATTTCACATGTAAGCAAATGTTTTAATATGGGCAAGTTTTACTCTTAACTCTCTCACTGAGAAGCAGCTTCGCTGCATGTGTGGGCTTGCTCTCTCTTCACTTGATCAGAAACACTTACACAGCATTAGTGTTCACAGAAAAAAAACTCTTATTGTATCTTCATCATCATCAGTGAGATTTTTTCATGATGATAAGAAAATAACAAACACACATGCGGTAAGTTCTATCGCTCATCAGATGTCTGCTGTGTGAGGTGACAGATGAGTTATGTTGAGTTATGATGAGTTATGTTGAATTATGAGTTATGATGAGTTATGATGAGTTATGATGAGTTATGATGAGTTATGATGAGTTACAATGAGTTACGATGACTTACGATGAGTTATGATGAGTTATGTTGAGTTATGTTGAGTTATGATGAGTTACAATGAGTTACGGTGAGTTAGGATGAGTTATGATGAGTTACGATGACTTACGATGAGTTATGTTGAGTTATGTTGAGTTATGATGAGTTACAATGAGTTACGGTGATTTAGGATGAGTTACGATGAGTTACGATGAGTTATGATGAGTTATGATGAGTTATGATGAGTTACGATGAGTTATGAGTTATGAGTTATGATGAGTTACGATGAGTTATGATGAGTTATGATGAGTTATGTTGAGTTATGATGAGTTACAATGAGTTATGGTGAGTTACTATGAGTTATGATGAGTTACGATGAGTTACGATGAGTT